>NC_136484.1:40586147-40676825 GCF_053919585.1 Euprymna scolopes | reverse complement strand
ACATAAGAAATACATCATTACACTAGTATTCTAAAGGAAAGTGTTATAAAAAGCATCTAATTGATAACTCTGTTATATAGTCAAAATCTTCAAGGTCCGCGTACATGAGAAATTGCAATTTTTGCAATGTTTCAATTTAATCCTTATTAAATGTTTAAATCATAGAAAATCGGCTAAAAATACATACGAAATACATCATTACACTAGTATTCTAAAGCAAAGTGTTATAAACAGCATCTAACCGAAAACCCTGTAATATAGACAAAATCTTCAAGGTCCGCGTACAGGAGAAATTTCAATTTTTGCAATGTTTCAATTTCATCCTAATTAAATTATTAAATCCTAGAAAATCGGCCCAAAATACATAAGAAATACATAATTACACTAGTATTCTAAAGAAAAGTGTAATAAACAGCATTTAACCGAAAACCCTGTAATATAGTAAAAATCTTCAAGGTCCGCGTACATGAGAAATTGCAATTTTTGCAATGTTCCACTTTCATCCTAATTAACTGTTTAAATCATAGAAAATCGGCCAAAAATACATAAGAAATACATCATTACACTAGTATTCTAAAGAAAAGTGTTATAAACAGCATCTAACTTAAAACCCTGTAATAAGGTCAAAATCTGCAAGGTCCGCGTATATAAGAAATTTCAATTTTTGCAATGCTTCAATTTAATCCTAATTAAATGTTTAAATCATAGAAAATCGGCCAAAAATACATAAGTAATACATCATTACACAAGTATTCTAAATAAAAGTGTTATAAACAGCATTTAACCGAAAACCCTGTAATATAGACAAAATCTTCAAGGTCCGCGTACATGAGAAATTTCAATTTTTGCAATGTTTCAATTTAATCCTAATTAAATGTTTAAATCATAGAAAATCGGCCAAAAATACATAAGAAATACATCATTACACTAGTATTCTAAAGGAAAGTGTTATAAACAGCATCTAACCGAAAACCCTGTAATATAGTCAAAATCTGCAAGGTCCGCGTACATGAGAAATTTCAATTTTTGCAATGTTCCTCTTTCATCTTAATTAACTGTTTAAATCATAGAAAATCGGCCAAAAATACATAAGAAATACATCATTACACTAGTATTCTAAAGAAAAGTGTTATAAACAGCATCTAACCGAAAACCCTGTAATATAGTCAAAATCTGCAAGGTCCGCGTATATAAGAAATTTCAATTTTTGCAATGTTTCAATTTAATCCTAATTAATTGTTTAAATAATAGAAAATCGGCCAGAAATACATAAGAAATACATCATTACACTAGTATTCTAAAGAAAGGTGTTATAAACAGAATCCAACCGAAAACCCTGTAATATAGTCAAAATCTTCAAGGTCCGCGTACATGAGAAATTTCAATTTTTGCAATGTTCCACTTTCATCCTAATTAAATGTTTAAATCATAGAAAATCGGCCAAAAATACATAAGAAATACATCATTACACTAGTATTCTAAAGGAAAGTGTTATAAACAGCATCTCACCGAAAACCCTGTAATATAGTCAAAATCTTCAAGGTCCGCGTACATGATAAATTTCAATTTTTGCAATGTTTCAATTTAATCCTAATTAATTGTTTAAATCATAGAAAATCGGCCACAAATACATCAGAAATACATCATTACACTAGTATTCTAAAGAAAAGTGTAATAAACAGCATCTAACCGAAAACCCTGTAATAGAGTCAAAATCTTCAAGGTCCGCGTACATGAGAAATTTCAATTTTTGCAATGTTTCAGTTTCATCCTAATTAATTGTTTAAATCATAGAAAATCGGCAAAAAATACATAAGAAATACATCATTACACTTGTATTCTAAAGGAAAGTGTTATAAACAGCATCTAACCGAAAACCCTGTAATATAGTCAAAATCTTCAAGGTCCGCGTACATGAGAAATGTCAATTTTTGCAATGTTTCAATTTCATCCTAATTAATTGTTTAAATCATAGAAAATCGGCCAAAAATACATAAGAAATACATCATTACACTAGTATTCAAAAGAAAAGTGTAATAAACAGCATCTAACCGAAAACCCTGTAATATAGTCAAAATCTGCAAGGTCCGCGTATATAAGAAATTTCAATTTTTGCAATGTTGCAATTTCATCCTAATTAATTGTTTAAATCATAGAAAATCGGCCAAAAATACATAAGAAATACATCATTACACTAGTATTCTAAAGAAAAGTGTAATAAACAGCATCTAACCGAAAACCCTGTAATATAGTCAAAATCTGCAAGGTCCGCATATATAAGAAATTTCAATTTTTGCAATGTTTCAATTTAATCCTAATTAAATGTTAAAATAATAGAAAATCGGCCAAAAATACATAAGAAATACATCATTACACTAGTATTCTAAAGAAAAGTGTAATAAACAGCATCTAACCGAAAACCCTGTAATAGAGTCAAAATCTTCAAGGTCCGCGTACATGAGAAATTTCAATTTTTGCAATGTTTCAATTTCATCCTAATTAATTGTTTAAATCATAGAAAATCGGCCGAAAATACATAAGAAATACATCATTACACTAGTATTCTAAAGAAAGGTGTTGTAAACAGCATCCAACCAAAAACCCTGTAATACAGTTAAATTCTGCAAGGTCCGCGTACATGAGAAATTTCAATTTTTGCAATGTTCCACTGTCAACATAATTAAATGTGTAAATCATAGAAAATCGGCCAAAAATACATAAGAAATACATCATTACACTAGTATTCTAAAGAAAAGTGTAATAAACAGCATCTAACCGAAAACCCTGTAATATAGTCAAAATCTTCAAGGTCCGCATATACAAGAAATTTCAATTTTTGCAATGTTTCAATTTAATCCTAATTAATTGTTTAAATCATAGAAAATCGGCCAAAAATACATAAGAAATACATCATTACACTAGTATTCTAAAGAAAAGTGTGATAAACAGCATCTAACCGAAAACCCTGTAATATAGTCAAAATCTTCAAGGTCCGCGTACATGAGAAATTTCAATTTTTGCAATGTTTCAATTTCATCCTAATTAATTGTTTAAATCATAGAAAATCGGCCAAAAATACATAAGAAATACAGCATTACACTAGTATTCTAAAGGAAAGTGTTATAAACAGCATCTAATTGATAACTCTGTTATATAGACAAAATCTTCAAGGTCCGCGTACATGAGAAATTGCAATTTTTGCAATGTTTCAATTTAATCCTTATTAAATGTTTAAATCATAGAAAATCGGCCAAAAATACATAAGAACTACATCATTACACAAGTATTCTAAAGGAAAGTGTTATAAACAGCATCTAACCGAAAACCCTGTAATATAGTCAAAATCTTCAAGTACATGAGAAATTTCAATTTTTGCAATGTTTCAATTTCATCCTAATTAATTGTTTAAATCATAGAAAATCGGCCAAAAATACATAAGAAATACATCATTACACTAGTATTCTAAAGGAAAGTGTAATAAACAGCATCTAACCGAAAACCCTGTAATATAGTCAAAATCTTCAAGGTCCGCGTACATGAGATATTTCAATTTTTGCAATGTTCCACTTTCATCCTAATTAACTGTTTAAATCCTAGAAAATCGGCCAAAAATACATAAGAAATACCTCATTACACTAGTATTCTAAAGGAAAGTGTTATAAACAGCATCTAACCGAAAACCCTGTAATATAGTCAAAATCTTCAAGGTCCGCGTACATGAGAAATTTCAATTTTTGCGATGTTCCACTTTCATCTTAATTAACTGTTTAAATCATAGAAAATCGGCCAAAAATACATAGGAAATACCTCATTACACTAGTATTCTAAAGGAAAGTGTTATAAACAGCATCTAACCGAAAACCCTGTAGTATAGTCAAAATCTTCAAGGTCCGCGTACATGAGAAATTTCAATTTTTGCAATGTTTAAATTTCATCCTAATTAATTGTTTAAATCATAGAAAATCGGCCAAAAATACATAAGAAATACATCATTACACTAGCATTCTAAAGAAAAGTGTAATAAACAGCATCTAACCGAAAACCCTGTAATATAGTCAAAATCTGCAACGTCCGCGTATATAAGAAATTTCAATTTTTGCAATGTTTCAATTTAATCCTAATTAATTGTTTAAATAATAGAAAATCGGCCAAAAATACATAAGAAATACATCATTACACAAGTATTCTAAAGAAAAGTGTTATAAACAGCATTTAACCCAACACCCTATAATATAGACAAAATCTTCAAGGTCCGCGTACATGAGAAATTTCAATTTTTGCAATGTTCCACTTTCATCCTAATTAAATGTTTAAATCATAGAAAATCGGCCAAAAATACATAAGAAATACATCATTACACTTGTATTCTAAAGAAAAGTGTAATAAACAGCATCTAACCGAAAACCCTGTAATATAGTCAAAATCTTCAAGGTCCGTGTACATGAGATATGTCAATTTTTGCAATGTTCCACTTTCATCCTAATTAACTGTTTAAATCCTAGAAAATCGGCCAAAAATACATAAGAAATACATCATAACACTAGTATTCTAAAGGAAAGTGTTATAAACAGCATCTAACCGAAAACCCTGTAATATAGTCAAAATCTTCAAGTACATGAGAAATTTCAATTTTTGCAATGTTTCAATTTAATCCTAATTAATTGTTTAAATCATAGAAAATCGGCCAAAAATACATAAGAAATACATCATTACACTAGTATTCTAAAGGAAAGTGTTATAAACAGCATCTAATTGATAACTCTGTTATATAGTCAAAATCTTCAAGGTCCGCGTACATGAGAAATTGCAATTTTTGCAATGTTTCAATTTAATCCTTATTAAATGTTTAAATCATAGAAAATCGGCCAAAAATACATAAGAAATACATCATTACACAAGTATTCTAAAGAAAAGTGTAATAAACAGCATTTAACCCAACACCCTATAATATAGACAAAATCTTCAAGGTCCGCGTACATGAGAAATTTCAATTTTTGCAATGTTCCACTTTCATCCTAATTAATTGTTTAAATCATAGAAAATGGGCCAAAAATACATAAGAAATACATCATTACACTTGTATTCTAAAGAAAAGTGTAATAAACAGCATCTAACCGAAAACCCTGTAATATAGTCAAAATCTTCAAGTACATGAGAAATTTCAATTTTTGCAATGTTTAAATTTAATCCTAATTAATTGTTTAAATCATAGAAAATCGGCCAAAAATACATAAGAAATACATCATTACACTAGTATTTTAAAGAAAAGTGTAATAAACAGCATCTAACCGAAAACCCTGTAATAGAGTCAAAATCTTCAAGGTCCGCGTACATAAGAAATTTCAATTTTTCCAATGTTTCAATTTCATCCTAATTAATTGTTTAAATCATAGAAAATCGGCCAAAAATACATAAGAAATACATCATTACACTAGTATTCTAAAGGAAAGTGTAATAAACAGCATCTAACCGAAAACCCTGTAATATAGTCAAAATCTTCAAGGTCCGCGTACATGAGATATTTCAATTTTTGCAATGTTCCACTTTCATCCTAATAAACTGTTTAAATCCTAGAAAATCGGCCAAAAATACATAAGAAATACCTCATTACACTAGTATTCTAAAGGAAAGTGTTATAAACAGCATCTAACCGAAAACCCTGTAATATAGTCAAAATCTTCAAGGTCCGCGTACATGAGAAATTTCAATTTTTGCGATGTTCCACTTTCATCTTAATTAACTGTTTAAATCATAGAAAATCGGCCAAAAATACATAGGAAATACCTCATTACACTAGTATTCTAAAGGAAAGTGTTATAAACAGCATCTAACCGAAAACCCTGTAGTATAGTCAAAATCTTCAAGGTCCGCGTACATGAGAAATTTCAATTTTTGCAATGTTTAAATTTCATCCTAATTAATTGTTTAAATCATAGAAAATCGGCCAAAAATACATAAGAAATACATCATTACACTAGTATTCTAAAGAAAAGTGTAAGAAACAGCATCTAACCGAAAACCCTTTAATATAGTCAAAATCTGCAACGTCCGCGTATATAAGAAATTTCAATTTTTGCAATGTTTCCATTTAATCCTAATTAATTGTTTAAATAATAGAAAATCGGCCAAAAATACATAAGAAATACATCATTACACAAGTATTGTAAAGAAAAGTGTTATAAACAGCATTTAACCCAACACCCTATAATATAGACAAAATCTTCAAGGTCCGCGTACATGAGAAATTTCAATTTTTGCAATGTTCCACTTTCATCCTAATTAATTGTTTAAATCATAGAAAATGGGCCAAAAATACATAAGAAATACATCATTACACTTGTATTCTAAAGAAAAGTGTAATAAACAGCATCTAACCGAAAACCCTGTAATATAGTCAAAATCTTCAAGGTCCGTGTACATGAGATATGTCAATTTTTGCTATGTTCCACTTTCATCCTAATTAACTGTTTAAATCCTAGAAAATCGGCCAAAAATACATAAGAAATACATCATAACACTAGTATTCTAAAGGAAAGTGTTATAAACAGCATCTAACCGAAAACCCTGTAATATAGTCAAAATCTTCAAGTACATGAGAAATTTCAATTTTTGCAATGTTTAAATTTAATCCTAATTAATTGTTTAAATCATAGAAAATCTGCCAAAAATACATAAGAAATACATCATTACACTAGTATTTTAAAGAAAAGTGTAATAAACAGCATCTAACCGAAAACCCTGTAATAGAGTCAAAATCTTCATGGTCCGCGTACATAAGAAATTTCAATTTTTCCAATGTTTCAATTTCATCCTAATTAATTGTTTAAATCATAGAAAATCGGCCAAAAATACATAAGAAATACATCATTACACTAGTATTCTAAATGAAAATGTTATAAACAGCATCTAATTGATAACTCTGTTATATAGTCAAAATCTTCAAGGTCCGCGTACATGAGAAATTGCAATTTTTGCAATGTTTCAATTTAATCCTTATTAAATGTTTAAATCATAGAAAATCGGCCAAAAATACATAAGAAATACATCATTACACAAGTATTCTAAAGGAAAGTGTTATAAACAGCATCGCAGCGAAAACCCTGTAATATAGTCAAAATCTTCAAGGTCCGCGTACATGAGAAATTTCAATTTTTGCAATGTTTCAATTTAATCCTAATTAATTGTTTAAATAATAGAAAATCGGCCAAAAATACATAAGAAATACATCATTACACAAGTATTCTAAAGAAAAGTGTTATAAACAGCATTTAACCCAACACCCTATAATATAGACAAAATCTTCAAGGTCCGCGTACATGAGAAATTTCAATTTTTGCAATGTTCCACTTTCATCCTAATTAAATGTTTAAATCATAGAAAATCGGCCAAAAATACATAAGAAATACATCATTACACTTGTATTCTAAAGAAAAGTGTAATAAACAGCATCTAACCGAAAACCCTGTAATATAGTCAAAATCTTCAAGGTCCGTGTACATGAGATATGTCAATTTTTGCAATGTTCCACTTTCATCCTAATTAACTGTTTAAATCCTCGAAAATCGGCCAAAAATACATAAGAAATACATCATAACACTAGTATTCTAAAGGAAAGTGTTATAAACAGCATCTAACCGAAAACCCTGTAATATAGTCAAAATCTTCAAGTACATGAGAAATTTCAATTTTTGCAATGTTTAAATTTAATCCTAATTAATTGTTTAAATCATAGAAAATCGGCCAAAAATACATAAGAAATACATCATTACACTAGTATTCTAAAGGAAAGTGTTATAAACAGCATCTAATTGATAACTCTGTTATATAGTCAAAATCTTCAAGGTCCGCGTACATGAGAAATTGCAATTTTTGCAATGTTTCAATTTAATCCTTATTAAATGTTTAAATCATAGAAAATCGGCCAAAAATACATAAGAACTACATCATTACACAAGTATTCTAAAGGAAAGTGTTATAACCAGCATCTAACCGAAAACCCTGTAATATAGTCAAAATCTTCAAGTACATGAGATGTTTCAATTTTTGCAATGTTCCACTTTCATCCTAATTAACTGTTTAAATCCTAGAAAATCGGCCAAAAATACATAAGAAATACCTCATTACACTAGTATTCTAAAGGAAAGTGTTATAAACAGCATCTAACCGAAAACCCTGTAATATAGTGAAAATCTTCAAGGTCCGCGTACATGAGAAATTTCAATTTTTGCGATGTTCCACTTTCATCTTAATTAACTGTTTAAATCATAGAAAATCGGCCAAAAATACATAGGAAATACCTCATTACACTAGTATTCTAAAGGAAAGTGTTATAAACAGCATCTAACCGAAAACCCTGTAGTATAGTCAAAATCTTCAAGGTCCGCGTACATGAGAAATTTCAATTTTTGCAATGTTTAAATTTCATCCTAATTAATTGTTTAAATCATAGAAAATCGGCCAAAAATACATAAGAACTACATCATTACACTAGTATTCTAAAGAAAAGTGTAAGAAACAGCATCTAACCGAAAACCCTTTAATATAGTCAAAATCTGCAACGTCCGCGTATATAAGAAATTTCAATTTTTGCAATGTTTCAATTTAATCCTAATTAATTGTTTAAATAATAGAAAATCGGCCAAAAATACATAAGAAATACATCATTACACAAGTATTCTAAAGAAAAGTGTTATAAACAGCATTTAACCCAACACCCTATAATATAGACAAAATCTTCAAGGTCCGCGTACATGAGAAATTTCAATTTTTGCAATGTTCCACTTTCATCCTAATTAAATGTTTAAATCATAGAAAATGGGCCAAAAATACATAAGAAATACATCATTACACTAGTATTCTAAAGAAAAGTGTAATAAACAGCATCTAACCGAAAACCCTGTAATATAGTCAAAATCTTCAAGTACATGAGAAATTTCAATTTTTGCAATGTTTAAATTTAATCCTAATTAATTGTTTAAATCATAGAAAATCGGCCAAAAATACATAGGATATACCTCATTACACTAGTATTCTAAAGGAAAGTGTAAGAAACAGCATCTAACCGAAAACCCTGTAATATAGTCAAAATCTTCAAGGTCCGCGTACATGAGAAATTTCAATTTTTGCAATGTTTCAATTTCATCCTAATTAATTGTTTAAATCATAGAAAATCGGCCAAAAATACATAAGAAATACAGCATTACACTAGTATTCTAAAGAAAAGTGTTATAAACAGCATCTAACCGAAAACCCTTTAATATAGTCAAAATCTTCAAGGTCCGTGTACATGAGATATTTCAATTTTTGCAATGTTCCACTTTCATCCTAATTAACTGTTTAAATCCTAGAAAATCGGCAAAAAATACATAAGAAATACCTCATAACACTAGTATTCTAAAGGAAAGTGTTATAAACAGCATCTAACCGAAAACCCTGTAATATAGTCAAAATCTTCAAGGTCCGCGTACATGAGAAATTTCAATTTTTGCAATGTTTAAATTTCATCCTAATTAATTGTTTAAATCATAGAAAATCGGCCAAAAATACATAAGAAATACATCATTACACTAGTATTTTAAAGAAAAGTGTAATAAACAGCATCTAACCGAAAACCCTGTAATAGAGTCAAAATCTTCATGGTCCGCGTACATAAGAAATTTCAATTTTTCCAATGTTTCAATTTCATCCTAATTAATTGTTTAAATCATAGAAAATCGGCCAAAAATACATAAGAAATACATCATTAAACTAGTATTCTAAAGGAAAGTGTTATAAACAGCATCTAATTGATAACTCTGTTATATAGTCAAAATCTTCAAGGTCCGCGTACATGAGAAATTGCAATTTTTGCAATGTTTCAATTTAATCCTTATTAAATGTTTAAATCATAGAAAATCGGCCAAAAATACATAAGAACTACATCATTACACAAGTATTCTAAAGGAAAGTGTTATAAACAGCATCTAACCGAAAACCCTGTAATATAGTCAAAATCTTCAAGTACATGAGAAATTTCAATTTTTGCAATGTTTCAATTTCATCCTAATTAATTGTTTAAATCATAGAAAATCGGCCAAAAATACATAAGAAATACATCATTACACTAGTATTCTAAAGGAAAGTGTAATAAACAGCATCTAACCGAAAACCCTGTAATATAGTCAAAATCTTCAAGGTCCGCGTACATGAGATATTTCAATTTTTGCAATGTTCCACTTTCATCCTAATTAACTGTTTAAATCCTAGAAAATCGGCCAAAAATACATAAGAAATACCTCATTACACTAGTATTCTAAAGGAAAGTGTTATAAACAGCATCTAACCGAAAACCCTGTAATATAGTCAAAATCTTCAAGGTCCGCGTACATGAGAAATTTCAATTTTTGCGATGTTCCACTTTCATCTTAATTAACTGTTTAAATCATAGAAAATCGGCCAAAAATACATAGGAAATACCTCATTACACTAGTATTCTAAAGGAAAGTGTTATAAACAGCATCTAACCGAAAACCCTGTAGTATAGTCAAAATCTTCAAGGTCCGCGTACATGAGAAATTTCAATTTTTGCAATGTTTAAATTTCATCCTAATTAATTGTTTAAATCATAGAAAATCGGCCAAAAATACATAAGAAATACATCATTACACTAGTATTCTAAAGAAAAGTGTAATAAACAGCATCTAACCGAAAACCCTGTAATATAGTCAAAATCTGCAACGTCCGCGTATATAAGAAATTTCAATTTTTGCAATGTTTCAATTTAATCCTAATTAATTGTTTAAATAATAGAAAATCGGCCAAAAATACATAAGAAATACATCATTACACAAGTATTCTAAAGAAAAGTGTTATAAACAGCATTTAACCCAACACCCTATAATATAGACAAAATCTTCAAGGTCCGCGTACATGAGAAATTTCAATTTTTGCAATGTTCCACTTTCATCCTAATTAAATGTTTAAATCATAGAAAATCGGCCAAAAATACATAAGAAATACATCATTACACTTGTATTCTAAAGAAAAGTGTAATAAACAGCATCTAACCGAAAACCCTGTAATATAGTCAAAATCTTCAAGGTCCGTGTACATGAGATATGTCAATTTTTGCAATGTTCCACTTTCATCCTAATTAACTGTTTAAATCCTAGAAAATCGGCCAAAAATACATAAGAAATACATCATAACACTAGTATTCTAAAGGAAAGTGTTATAAACAGCATCTAACCGAAAACCCTGTAATATAGTCAAAATCTTCAAGTACATGAGAAATTTCAATTTTTGCAATGTTTAAATTTAATCCTAATTAATTGTTTAAATCATAGAAAATCGGCCAAAAATACATAAGAAATACATCATTACACTAGTATTCTAAAGGAAAGTGTTATAAACAGCATCTAATTGATAACTCTGTTATATAGTCAAAATCTTCAAGGTCCGCGTACATGAGAAATTGCAATTTTTGCAATGTTTCAATTTAATCCTTATTAAATGTTTAAATCATAGAAAATCGGCCAAAAATACATAAGAAATACATCATTACACAAGTATTCTAAAGAAAAGTGTTATAAACAGCATTTAACCCAACACCCTATAATATAGACAAAATCTTCAAGGTCCGCGTACATGAGAAATTTCAATTTTTGCAATGTTCCACTTTCATCCTAATTAATTGTTTAAATCATAGAAAATGGGCCAAAAATACATAAGAAATACATCATTACACTTGTATTCTAAAGAAAAGTGTAATAAACAGCATCTAACCGAAAACCCTGTAATATAGTCAAAATCTTCAAGTACATGAGAAATTTCAATTTTTGCAATGTTTAAATTTAATCCTAATTAATTGTTTAAATCATAGAAAATCGGCCAAAAATACATAAGAAATACATCATTACACTAGTATTTTAAAGAAAAGTGTAATAAACAGCATCTAACCGAAAACCCTGTAATAGAGTCAAAATCTTCAAGGTCCGCGTACATAAGAAATTTCAATTTTTCCAATGTTTCAATTTCATCCTTATTAATTGTTTAAATCATAGAAAATCGGCCAAAAATACATAAGAAATACATCATTACACTAGTATTCTAAAGGAAAGTGTAATAAACAGCATCTAACCGAAAACCCTGTAATATAGTCAAAATCTTCAAGGTCCGCGTACATGAGATATTTCAATTTTTGCAATGTTCCACTTTCATCCTAATAAACTGTTTAAATCCTAGAAAATCGGCCAAAAATACATAAGAAATACCTCATTACACTAGTATTCTAAAGGAAAGTATTATAAACAGCATCTAACCGAAAACCCTGTAATATAGTCAAAATCTTCAAGGTCCGCGTACATGAGAAATTTCAATTTTTGCGATGTTCCACTTTCATCTTAATTAACTGTTTAAATCATAGAAAATCGGCCAAAAATACATAGGAAATACCTCATTACACTAGTATTCTAAAGGAAAGTGTTATAAACAGCATCTAACCGAAAACCCTGTAGTATAGTCAAAATCTTCAAGGTCCGCGTACATGAGAAATTTCAATTTTTGCAATGTTTAAATTTCATCCTAATTAATTGTTTAAATCATAGAAAATCGGCCAAAAATACATAAGAAATACATCATTACACTAGTATTCTAAAGAAAAGTGTAAGAAACAGCATCTAACCGAAAACCCTTTAATATAGTCAAAATCTGCAACGTCCGCGTATATAAGAAATTTCAATTTTTGCAATGTTTCCATTTAATCCTAATTAATTGTTTAAATAATAGAAAATCGGCCAAAAATACATAAGAAATACATCATTACACAAGTATTCTAAAGAAAAGTGTTATAAACAGCATTTAACCCAACACCCTATAATATAGACAAAATCTTCAAGGTCCGCGTACATGAGAAATTTCAATTTTTGCAATGTTCCACTTTCATCCTAATTAAATGTTTAAATCATAGAAAATCGGCCAAAAATACATAAGAAATACATCATTACACTTGTATTCTAAAGAAAAGTGTAATAAACAGCATCTAACCGAAAACCCTGTAATATAGTCAAAATCTTCAAGGTCCGTGTACATAAGATATGTCAATTTTTGCAATGTTCCACTTTCATCCTAATTAACTGTTTAAATCCTAGAAAATCTGCCAAAAATACATAAGAAATACATCATAACACTAGTATTCTAAAGGAAAGTGTTATAAACAGCATCTAACCGAAAACCCTGTAATATAGTCAAAATCTTCAAGTACATGAGAAATTTCAATTTTTGCAATGTTTAAATTTAATCCTAATTAATTGTTTAAATCATAGAAAATCTGCCAAAAATACATAAGAAATACATCATTACACTAGTATTTTAAAGAAAAGTGTAATAAACAGCATCTAACCGAAAACCCTGTAATAGAGTCAAAATCTTCATGGTCCGCGTACATAAGAAATTTCAATTTTTCCAATGTTTCAATTTCATCCTAATTAATTGTTTAAATCATAGAAAATCGGCCAAAAATACATAAGAAATACATCATTACACTAGTATTCTAAATGAAAATGTTATAAACAGCATCTAATTGATAACTCTGTTATATAGTCAAAATCTTCAAGGTCCGCGTACATGAGAAATTGCAATTTTTGCAATGTTTCAATTTAATCCTTATTAAATGTTTAAATCATAGAAAATCGGCCAAAAATACATAAGAAATACATCATTACACAAGTATTCTAAAGGAAAGTGTTATAAACAGCATCGCAGCGAAAACCCTGTAATATAGTCAAAATCTTCAAGGTCCGCGTACATGAGAAATTTCAATTTTTGCAATGTTTCAATTTAATCCTAATTAATTGTTTAAATAATAGAAAATCGGCCAAAAATACATAAGAAATACATCATTACACAAGTATTCTAAAGAAAAGTGTTATAAACAGCATTTAACCCAACACCCTATAATATAGACAAAATCTTCAAGGTCCGCGTACATGAGAAATTTCAATTTTTGCAATGTTCCACTTTCATCCTAATTAAATGTTTAAATCATAGAAAATCGGCCAAAATACATAAGAAATACATCATTACACTTGTATTCTAAAGAAAAGTGTAATAAACAGCATCTAACCGAAAACCCTGTAATATAGTCAAAATCTTCAAGGTCCGTGTACATGAGATATGTCAATTTTTGCAATGTTCCACTTTCATCCTAATTAACTGTTTAAATCCTAGAAAATCGGCCAAAAATACATAAGAAATACATCATAACACTAGTATTCTAAAGGAAAGTGTTATAAACAGCATCTAACCGAAAACCCTGTAATATAGTCAAAATCTTCAAGTACATGAGAAATTTCAATTTTTGCAATGTTTAAATTTAATCCTAATTAATTGTTTAAATCATAGAAAATCGGCCAAAAATACATAAGAAATACATCATTACACTAGTATTCTAAAGGAAAGTGTTATAAACAGCAGCTAATTGATAACTCTGTTATATAGTCAAAATCTTCAAGGTCCGCGTACATGAGAAATTGCAATTTTTGCAATGTTTCAATTTAATCCTTATTAAATGTTTAAATCATAGAAAATCGGCCAAAAATACATAAGAACTACATCATTACACAAGTATTCTAAAGGAAAGTGTTATAACCAGCATCTAACCGAAAACCCTGTAATATAGTCAAAATCTTCAAGTACATGAGATATTTCAATTTTTGCAATGTTCCACTTTCATCCTAATTAACTGTTTAAATCCTAGAAAATCGGCCAAAAATACATAAGAAATACCTCATTACACTAGTATTCTAAAGGAAAGTGTTATAAACAGCATCTAACCGAAAACCCTGTAATATAGTGAAAATCTTCAAGGTCCGCGTACATGAGAAATTTCAATTTTTGCGATGTTCCACTTTCATCTTAATTAACTGTTTAAATCATAGAAAATCGGCCAAAAATACATAGGAAATACCTCATTACACTAGTATTCTAAAGGAAAGTGTTATAAACAGCATCTAACCGAAAACCCTGTAGTATAGTCAAAATCTTCAAGGTCCGCGTACATGAGAAATTTCAATTTTTGCAATGTTTAAATTTCATCCTAATTAATTGTTTAAATCATAGAAAATCGGCCAAAAATACATAAGAACTACATCATTACACTAGTATTCTAAAGAAAAGTGTAAGAAACAGCATCTAACCGAAAACCCTTTAATATAGTCAAAATCTGCAACGTCCGCGTATATAAGAAATTTCAATTTTTGCAATGTTTCAATTTAATCCTAATTAATTGTTTAAATAATAGAAAATCGGCCAAAAATACATAAGAAATACATCATTACACAAGTATTCTAAAGAAAAGTGTTATAAACAGCATTTAACCCAACACCCTATAATATAGACAAAATCTTCAAGGTCCGCGTACATGAGAAATTTCAATTTTTGCAATGTTCCACTTTCATCCTAATTAAATGTTTAAATCATAGAAAATGGGCCAAAAATACATAAGAAATACATCATTACACTAGTATTCTAAAGAAAAGTGTAATAAACAGCATCTAACCGAAAACCCTGTAATATAGTCAAAATCTTCAAGTACATGAGAAATTTCAATTTTTGCAATGTTTAAATTTAATCCTAATTAATTGTTTAAATCATAGAAAATCGGCCAAAAATACATAAGAAATACATCATTACACTAGTATTTTAAAGAAAAGTGTAATAAACAGCATCTAACCGAAAACCCTGTAATAGAGTCAAAATCTTCATGGTCCGCGTACATAAGAAATTTCAATTTTTCCAATGTTTCAATTTCATCCTAATTAATTGTTTAAATCATAGAAAATCGGCCAAAAATACATAAGAAATACATCATTACACTAGTATTCTAAAGGAAAGTGTTATAAACAGCATCTAATTGATAACTCTGTTATATAGTAAAAATCTTCAAGGTCCGCGTACATGAGAAATTGCAATTTTTGCAATGTTTCAATTTAATCCTTATTAAATGTTTAAATCATAGAAAATCGGCCAAAAATACATAAGAAATACATCATTACACAAGTATTCTAAAGGAAAGTGTTATAAACAGCATCGCAGCGAAAACCCTGTAATATAGTCAAAATCTTCAAGGTCCGCGTACATGAGAAATTTCAATTTTTGCGATGTTCCACTTTCATCTTAATTAACTGTTTAAATCATAGAAAATCGGCCAAAAATACATAGGAAATACCTCATTACACTAGTATTCTAAAGGAAAGTGTTATAAACAGCATCTAACCGAAAACCCTGTAGTATAGTCAAAATCTTCAAGGTCCGCGTACATGAGAAATTTCAATTTTTGCAATGTTTAAATTTCATCCTAATTAATTGTTTAAATCATAGAAAATCGGCCAAAAATACATAAGAAATACATCATTACACTAGTATTCTAAAGAAAAGTGTAAGAAACAGCATCTAACCGAAAACCCTTTAATATAGTCAAAATCTGCAACGTCCGCGTATATAAGAAATTTCAATTTTTGCAATGTTTCCATTTAATCCTAATTAATTGTTTAAATAATAGAAAATCGGCCAAAAATACATAAGAAATACATCATTACACAAGTATTCTAAAGAAAAGTGTTATAAACAGCATTTAACCCAACACCCTATAATATAGACAAAATCTTCAAGGTCCGCGTACATGAGAAATTTCAATTTTTGCAATGTTCCACTTTCATCCTAATTAAATGTTTAAATCATAGAAAATGGGCCAAAAATACATAAGAAATACATCATTACACTTGTATTCTAAAGAAAAGTGTAATAAACAGCATCTAACCGAAAACCCTGTAATATAGTCAAAATCTTCAAGGTCCGTGTACATGAGATATGTCAATTTTTGCAATGTTCCACTTTCATCCTAATTAACTGTTTAAATCCTAGAAAATCGGCCAAAAATACATAAGAAATACATCATAACACTAGTATTCTAAAGGAAAGTGTTATAAACAGCATCTAACCGAAAACCCTGTAATATAGTCAAAATCTTCAAGTACATGAGAAATTTCAATTTTTGCAATGTTTAAATTTAATCCTAATTAATTGTTTAAATCATAGAAAATCTGCCAAAAATACATAAGAAATACATCATTACACTAGTATTTAAAAGAAAAGTGTAATAAACAGCATCTAACCGAAAACCCTGTAATAGAGTCAAAATCTTCATGGTCCGCGTACATAAGAAATTTCAATTTTTCCAATGTTTCAATTTCATCCTAATTAATTGTTTAAATCATAGAAAATCGGCCAAAAATACATAAGAAATACATCATTACACTAGTATTCTAAATGAAAATGTTATAAACAGCATCTAATTGATAACTCTGTTATATAGTCAAAATCTTCAAGGTCCGCGTACATGAGAAATTGCAATTTTTGCAATGTTTCAATTTAATCCTTATTAAATGTTTAAATCATAGAAAATCGGCCAAAAATACATAAGAAATACATCATTACACAAGTATTCTAAAGGAAAGTGTTATAAACAGCATCGCAGCGAAAACTCTGTAATATAGTCAAAATCTTCAAGGTCCGCGTACATGAGAAATTTCAATTTTTGCAATGTTTCAATTTAATCCTAATTAATTGGTTAAATCCTAGAAAATCGGCCAAAAATACATAAGAAATACCTCATTACACTAGTATTCTAAAGGAAAGTGTTATAAACAGCATCTAACCGAAAACCCTGTAATATAGTCAAAATCTTCAAGTACATGAGAAATTTCAATTTTTGCAATGTTTAAATTTAATCCTAATTAATTGTTTAAATCATAGAAAATCGGCCAAAAATACATAAGAAATACATCATTACACTAGTATTTTAAAGAAAAGTGTAATAAACAGCATCTAACCGAAAACCCTGTAATAGAGTCAAAATCTTCATGGTCCGCGTACATAAGAAATTTCAATTTTTCCAATGTTTCAATTTCATCCTAATTAATTGTTTAAATCATAGAAAATCGGCCAAAAATACATAAGAAATAAATCATTACACTAGTATTCTAAAGGAAAGTGTTATAAACAGCATCTAATTGATAACTCTGTTATATAGTAAAAATCTTCAAGGTCCGCGTACATGAGAAATTGCAATTTTTGCAATGTTTCAATTTAATCCTTATTAAATGTTTAAATCATAGAAAATCGGCCAAAAATACATAAGAAATACATCATTACACAAGTATTCTAAAGGAAAGTGTTATAAACAGCATCGCAGCGAAAACCCTGTAATATAGTCAAAATCTTCAAGGTCCGCGTACATGAGAAATTTCAATTTTTGCAATGTTTCAATTTAATCCTAATTAATTGTTTAAATCCTAGAAAATCGGCCAAAAATACATAAGAAATACCTCATTACACTAGTATTCTAAAGGAAAGTGTTATAAACAGCATCTAACCGAAAACCCTGTAATATAGTCAAAATCTTCAAGTACATGAGAAATTTCAATTTTTGCAATGTTTAAATTTCATCCTAATTAATTGTTTAAATCATAGAAAATCGGCCAAAAATACATAAGAAATACATCATTACACTAGTATTCTAAAGAAAAGTGTAATAAACAGCATCTAACCGAAAACCCTGTAATAGAGTCAAAATCTTCAAGGTCCGCGTACATAAGAAATTTCAATTTTTGCAATGTTTCAATTTCATTCTAATTAATTGTTTAAATCATAGAAAATCGGCCAAAAATACATAAGAAATGCATCATTACACTAGTATTCTAAAGGAAAGTGTAATAAACAGCATCTAACCGAAAACCCTGTAATATAGTCAAAATCTTCAAGGTCCGCGTACATGAGAAATTTCAATTTTTGCGATGTTCCACTTTCATCTTAATTAACTGTTTAAATCATAGAAAATCGGCCAAAAATACATAGGAAATACCTCATTACACTAGTATTCTAAAGGAAAGTGTTATAAACAGCATCTAACCGAAAACCCTGTAGTATAGTCAAAATCTTCAAGGTCCGCGTACATGAGAAATTTCAATTTTTGCAATGTTTAAATTTCATCCTAATTAATTGTTTAAATCATAGAAAATCGGCCAAAAATACATAAGAAATACATCATTACACTAGTATTCTAAAGAAAAGTGTAATAAACAGCATCTAACCGAAAACCCTGTAATATAGTCAAAATCTGCAACGTCCGCGTATATAAGAAATTTCAATTTTTGCAATGTTTCAATTTAATCCTAATTAATTGTTTAAATAATAGAAAATCGGCCAAAAATACATAAGAAATACATCATTACACAAGTATTCTAAAGAAAAGTGTTATAAACAGCATTTAACCCAACACCCTATAATATAGACAAAATCTTCAAGGTCCGCGTACATGAGAAATTTCAATTTTTGCAATGTTCCACTTTCATCCTAATTAAATGTTTAAATCATAGAAAATCGGCCAAAAATACATAAGAAATACATCATTACACTTGTATTCTAAAGAAAAGTGTTATAAACAGCATCTAACCGAAAACCCTGTAATATAGTCAAAATCTTCAAGGTCCGTGTACATGAGATATGTCAATTTTTGCAATGTTCCACTTTCATCCTAATTAACTGTTTAAATCCTAGAAAATCGGCCAAAAATACATAAGAAATACATCATAACACTAGTATTCTAAAGGAAAGTGTTATAAACAGCATCTAACCGAAAACCCTGTAATATAGTCAAAATCTTCAAGTACATGAGAAATTTCAATTTTTGCAATGTTTAAATTTAATCCTAATTAATTGTTTAAATCATAGAAAATCGGCCAAAAATACATAAGAAATACATCATTACACTAGTATTTTAAAGAAAAGTGTAATAAACAGCATCTAACCGAAAACCCTGTAATAGAGTCAAAATCTTCATGGTCCGCGTACATAAGAAATTTCAATTTTTGCAATGTTTCAATTTCATCCTAATTAATTGTTTAAATCATAGAAAATCGGCCAAAAATACATAAGAAATACATCATTACACTAGTATTCTAAAGGAAAGTGTTATAAACAGCATCTAATTGATAACTCTGTTATATAGTCAAAATCTTCAAGGTCCGCGTACATGAAAAATTGCAATTTTTGCAATGTTTCAATTTGATCCTTATTAAATGTTTAAATCATAGAAAATCGGCCAAAAATACATAAGAAATACATCATTACACAAGTATTCTAAAGGAAAGTGTTATAAACAGCATCTAACCCAAAACCCTGTAATATAGTCAAAATCTTCAAGGTCCGCGTACATGAGAAATTTCAATTTTTGCAATGTTTCAATTTAATCCTAATTAATTGTTTAAATCCTAGAAAATCGGCCAAAAATACATAAGAAATACATCATTACACTAGTATTCTAAAGGAAAGTGTTATAAACAGCATCTAACCGAAAACCCTGTAATATAGTCAAAATCTTCAAGTACATGAGAAATTTCAATTTTTGCAATGTTTAAATTTAATCCTAATTAATTGTTTAAATCATAGAAAATCGGCCAAAAATACATAAGAAATACATCATTACACTAGTATTTTAAAGAAAAGTGTAATAAACAGCATCTAACCGAAAACCCTGTAATAAAGTCAAAATCTTCAAGGTCCGCGTACATGAGAAATTTCAATTTTTGCAATGTTTCAATTTAATCCTAATTAATTGTTTAAATCATAGAAAATCGGCCAAAAATACATAAGAAATACATCATTACACTAGTATTCTAAATGAAAATGTTATAAACAGCATCTAATTGATAACTCTGTTATATAGTCAAAATCTTCAAGGTCCGCGTACATGAGAAATTTCAATTTTTGCAATGTTTAAATTTAATCCTAATTAATTGTTTAAATCATAGAAAATCGGCCAAAAATACATAAGAAATACATCATTACACTAGTATTCTAAAGGAAAGTGTTATAAACAGCATCTAATTGATAACTCTGTTATATAGTCAAAATCTTCAAGGTCCGCGTACATGAAAAATTGCAATTTTTGCAATGTTTCAATTTAATCCTTATTAAATGTTTAAATCATAGAAAATCGGCCAAAAATACATAAGAAATACATCATTACACAAGTATTCTAAAGGAAAGTGTTATAAACAGCATCTAACCGAAAACCCTGTAATATAGTCAAAATCTTCAAGGTCCGCGTACATGAGAAATTTCAATTTTTGCAATGTTTCAATTTAATCCTAATTAATTGTTTAAATCCTAGAAAATCGGCCAAAAATACATAAGAAATACATCATTACACTAGTATTCTAAAGGAAAGTGTTATAAACAGCATCTAATTGATAACTCTGTTATATAGTCAATATCTTCAAGGTCCGCGTACATGAGAAATTGCAATTTTTGCAATGTTTCAATTTAATCCTTATTAAATGTTTAAATCATAGAAAATGGGCCAAAAATACATAAGAAATACATCATTACACTAGTATCCTAAAGAAAAGTGTTATAAACAGTATCTCACCGAAAACCCTGTAATAGAGTCAAAATCTTCAAGGTCCGCGTACATGAGAAATTTCAATTTTTGCAATGTTTAAATTTAATCCTAATTAATTGTTTAAATCATAGAAAATCGGCCAAAAATACATAAGAAATACATCATTACACTAGTATTTTAAATAAAATTGTAATAAACAGCATCTAATTGATAACTCTGTTATATAGTCAAAATCTGCAAGGTCCGCGTACATGAGAAATTTCAATTTTTGCAATGTTTCAATTTCATCCTTATTAAATGTTGAAATCATAGAAAATCGGCCAAAAATACATAAGAAATACATCATTACACTAGTATTCTAAAGGAAAGTGTAATAAACAGCATCTAATTGATAACTCTGTTATATAGTCAAAATCTGCAAGGTCCGCGTACATGAGAAATTTCAATTTTTGCAATGTTTCAATTTCATTCTAATTAATTGGTTAAATCATAGAAAATCGGCCAAAAATACATAAGAAATACATCATTACACTAGTATTCTAAAGGAAAGTGTAATAAACAGCATCTAACCGAAAACCCTGTAATATAGTCAAAATCTTCAAGGTCCGCGTAGATGAGAAATTTCAATTTTTGCAATGTTTCAATTTCATCCTAATTAATTGTTTAAATCATAGAAAATCGGCCAAAAATACATAAGAAATACATCATTACACTAGTATTCTAAAGGAAAGTGTAATAAACAGCATCTAATTGATAACTCTGTTATATAGTCAAAATCTGCAAGGTCCGCGTACATGAGAAATTTCAATTTTTGCAATGTTTCAATTTAATCCTTATTAAATGTTTAAATAATTGAAAATCGGCCAAAAATACATAAGAAATACATCATTACACTAGTATACTAAATAAAAGTGTTATCAACAGCATCTAACCGAAAACCCTGTAATATAGCCAAAATCTGCAAGGTCCGCGTTCATGGGAAATTTCAATTTTTGCAATGTTTCAATTTCATCTTTATTTCATGTTTAAATCAAAGAAAATCGGCCAAAAATATATAAGAAATACATCATTACACTAGTATGCTAAAGAAAAGTGTAATAAACAGCATCTAACCGAAAACCCTGTAATATAGTACAAAATCTTCAAGGTCCACGTACATGAGAAATTTCAACTTTTGCAATGTTCCAATTTCATCCTAATTAATTGTTTAAATCGTAGAAAATCGGCCAAAAATACATAAGAAATACATCATTACACTAGTATTCTAAAGAAAAGTGTAAGAAACAGCATCTAATTGATAACTCTGTTATATAGTCAAAATCTGCAAGGTCCGCGTACATGAGAAATTTCAATTTTTGCAATGTTTCAATTTCATCCTTATTAAATGTTGAAATCATAGAAAATCGGCCACAAATACATAAGAAATACATCATTACACTAGTATTCTAAAGAAAAGTGTAATAAACAGCATCTACCCGCAAACCGTGTAATATAGTCAAAATCTGCAAGGTCCGCGTACATGAGAAATTTCAATTTTTGCAATGTTTCAATTTCATCCTTATTAAATGTTGAAATCATAGAAAATCGGCCAAAAATACATAAGAAATACATCATTACACTAGTATTCTAAAGGAAAGTGTAATAAACAGCATCTACCCGCAAACCCTGTAATATAGTCAAAATCTTCAAGGTCCGCGTACATGAGAAATTTCAATTTTTGCAATGTTTCAATTTAATCCTTATTAAATGTTTAAATCATTGAAAATCGGCCAAAAATACATAAGAAATACATCATTACACTAGTATACTAAATAAAAGTGTTATCAACAGCATCTAACCGAAAACCCTGTAATATAGCCAAAATCTGCAAGGTCCGCGTTCATGAGAAATTTCAATTTTTGCAATGTTTCAATTTCATCTTTATTTCATGTTTAAATCATAGAAAATCGGCCAAAAATATATAAGAAATACATCATTACACAAGTATTCTAAAGAAAAGTGTTATAAACAGCATCTAACCGAAAACCCTGTAATATAGTCAAAGTCTGGAAGGACTGCGTACATGAGAAATTTCAATGTTTTCAATGTTTCAATTTCATCTTAATTTCATGTTTTAATCATAGAAAATGGGCCAAAAATACATAAGAAATACATCATTACACTAGTATTCTAAAGAAATGTGTAATAAACAGCATCTCACCAAAAACTCTGTAATATATTCAAAATCTGAAAGATCCGCGAAATTTCAATTTTTGCAATATGTCAATTTCATTTTACTTTTATGTGTAAATCATAGAAAATCGGCCAAAAATACATAAAAAATACATCATTACACTAGTATTCTAAAGGAAAGGGTGATAAAAAAACCCTTTCGTATAGGCTAACCCTAACCCTAACCCAACACCTTACAGAAACGCCTACATG
This sequence comes from Euprymna scolopes, assembly GCF_053919585.1. Taxonomy (NCBI): domain Eukaryota; kingdom Metazoa; phylum Mollusca; class Cephalopoda; order Sepiida; family Sepiolidae; genus Euprymna; species Euprymna scolopes. The sequence continues at coordinate 40,652,962 of NC_136484.1, read as the reverse complement.
GGAAATCGCAATTATTGCAATGTGTCAATTTTATTCTTATTTAATGTTTAAATCATAGAAAGTCGTCCAAAAGTACGGAAGAAATATATCATTGCATTAATATTTTTAGGAGAGATTATATAAGTGTTGCCTGTCCGGTCGTCTGGGCACAATCTACCCAATAACTTACAAGGTAAACACGGGTAGAAATGAAACAGGTAAAAGGCAAAGAAGAATGACAGACACCTGATATTTGATTAAAGACTATTGTACACCTTTTGATTAGAAAAGAAGCGAAAAATCGTATGATGTCTATGCTGGTTGTCCGGAAGCTCATGCGTCATCGGAGGCTAAGGTCTTTAGGGCTGGAACAGGTCCTCTAAACGTAGCGTGGTTTAGGTTGCTTGCTTCATTTTAAATGATTGGCCTGATGTCAGGGCGATCAGGAACAGTGCGTTGACACTGAGAACATAGGTTCAGTGTGAAGGAACAGACGAAATTGAAAAAGCGGAATCAGTGTTAAGGAATGGACAACACGGAGAACCTCAGATCAGTTTTATGGAACCAACGACACGGAGAACCTTGGGTCAGTGTTAAGGAATGGACGGTCGGTAGGGAGTGAGTTTGCAGAAGAAGCAAGGTGCATGCAAGGTTGCAGACTGAAGGAGCGAGGTGCAGACTTGAGGAGCGAGGTGCAGGTGAGGTTGCCAGGAAGCTTCAGGGTGAGCTTGAGGCACCAAGAACTGGAGAGGCGGCAACACTGAGCAGGAAATGTGCTGGAGTCAGGTTCGCTGCTGGATGGTCTCAGGAGTCAAGCGGTAGTGAATTGCATTAGTAGAAAAACTTATTAGCCCTGATAAGGGCTGGATGTTTAGCTTTGATAAGGGCTGTTGGAACTGCTGGGAATCCTTCGGCTGCTGGGAATTCTTCGGCTGGTGGATTCAGTCGACGTGACTGGTAGCATCAGTCATCGCTTTGGGTGCCTCGTCCTACTCCCCGGCCAAGTTGGTCTGACTGGGCTGAAACGTGCTGTATTCATTGGTGAGGAGTGATATTTGTGGGGTCGCTCCCCATAAGACAAAGAAACAACTCTAATTAATTCTAGAACGAAATTTATGCAATAAAAAGTAGTTTGGGAGTTTGTTGATTCCTTTTAAATTAATTTCGTCTAAAAATAAAAAGTCAATTGTTTTAAATGTTGATGTTAAGCTTGATATATTTTAATTCTGACGTGCATAGAGGAATCGAGAATAGAAAGAAAGAGAAGGTGAATGTCTTCACTGAAACCAGAATCGTCCATACCTTTAGCTTTGTGTTAGCCTATTGCATCCTTTGTTTAAGGGAAGGGAGGGTGAAGAGAAACAGCAGGGGTGAAGAAAGAAAGAAAATTGGAGGTGGTGATTATGATACCATGACAAGGCCCTCTCCCTGGATAATTGAATATTATCAATTAATAATAGATATACATTTTGTATTTGCTTTGGAACGTGACCTTTCTTCCTAGATGGGTGTGTCCAGTTGAGGGGATGGACACTTCTGGAGTTGGATGTACTTCTTGACCTGCTGGCTGTGACGGCGTGGTTGATGGGATGGGTATGGCGTCTGGGCGGGTCGAGATGAGTTCTCTCCCTGATGGTGTTTTTTCTAGAAAGGCTGGCTTAGATCTGTCGATGGAAATGGTGTCTTCTCGATTTCCTTGGTCGATAGTGAGATGCTTCTCTGAGGGCTTCAAAAATTTAAAGGGACCCTGGTATGTTGGTGTCAGAGGTCTCTTTAAAGCATAATTTCGAATGAAGATGAACTCACAATCTTGTAGCTGATGTGGGATGTGGACTGTTGATGATGGTTGCTTGGGTGGTGTGTACTTTAGTTGGGCCATTTTATGGCATAGTTCCTGAGTGAAAGGACTCGCGGATGTGAGATCAGGAATAGTGTCCTCAAAATATTGGCCAGGTAGTGAGAGTGCCATGCCGAAGACTATTTCTGCTGGAGTACAACCTAGGTCTTCCTTGAGAGAGTTGCAGATTGACAAAAGAATCAGAGGCAGCTCATCTACCCAGTTGCTGGTGGGGTGTTTTGTGGTCAGGGAAGCCTTTACTGTCCAGTGGAATCTTTCTATGAGGCCATTAGTGCAAGGATAATAAGCCATTGTCTTGATGTGTTTTATGCCGAGTAGTTGAGTGAATTCCTAGAAAAGTAGAGACTGGAATTGTGTGTCGCAGTTGGTGGTGATGATGCCGGGCATACCAAATATGGCAATCCACTCTTGAAAGACAGTCTTTGCTACTGTTTTAGCCGAGGTATCTCTGATGGGCACTGGTACTGGCCACCTGGAGAAACGGTCGACAATGGTAAGGAGGTATTGATAATCCTGTTATATTAGGAAAGGTCCAACTATATCAATATTGATGTGGCTGAAACGAGCGTTTGGGTTGCTGAATATGCCTGGTGGGAGTTTCGTGTGTCTGTTTACCTTGCATTTCTGGCACACAAGGCACGATGATACTCAATCACGAATGTCAGTATTCATGTTGGGCCATACAAAACGATCAGCAATTAGTTTGACCATAGTATGTTTGCTGGGATGTGACAATCCGTTAAGATGGTCAAAGATTTTCCTTCTGAGTGCTGGAGGTATTTACGGTCTGGGATGGTCCAGTTTTGTATTGCAGTATACAATTCTGTTGTTGAAAGGGGCTGGAAACTCTTTCAGTTGCAGGGATGTGTTAACCAACACTCCCAGGATGGTTGAATCGGATTTCTGGGCCTCTGCTATTAGGTCTTGGCTGAGTGGGCTGTCTTCTAAAGTGTTGATGTTGGATCTGGACAAGGCATCCGCAACAGTGTTGTTATTTCCTTTGACATATTGGATATCAGAGGTAAACTGTGAGATGTAGTCCAAATGTCTGATTTCACAGGCTGAATACTTGTCAGACTTGTTTGACAGAGAGGTTGTTAGTGGTTTGTGATCAGTCATGACAGTGAAGTTGCGCCCTTCCAGTAGGTGTCGAAAGTGCCTGATGGCGAGATATATTGCCAGAAGCTCTTTCGAGAAGGTACTGTATCTTGACTGGATAGCTTTGCAGAGAAGTTAGTCGCCACATTCTTGTTCTACCACAGCTTGCACTCCAGCATCTGAGGCATCTGTTGTGAGGTATATCTGCATCCATTTGTCTTTGTTCAGAAGTGCTAACTTGGTAAAGTTAGCTAAGGCAGCTTTTGTGGCTTGAAATTCCTTTTTCTGGTTGCCCTCCAGGGCGATGGCTTTGTTTTTTTCTCTGGAGGAGATTCGTCAGGGAGATAGGAGGTCTGAGCATCCGGAGATGAATTGCCAGTAAAAGTTTACCATTCCCAAGAAAGGGCGCAGTGTCTTTACGGATGTAGGTGTTGGAAAATCCTGAATGGCTTCTATCTTAACAGGAAGTGGGGTGATCATGTGAGCATCTGTGTGATGCCCGAGAAAATCTGTGTTGGGCCCCAAATTCACATTTGTTGGGGTTGATTTCGAGACCATAATGCTTCAGACAGCGAAACACTTCCTCTAGGTGTTTCTCGTGGGCATCTGCATCTTTGCTGGCCACTAGAATATCGTTTGGGTTGTATGCATCGACATATGGCAAGCCACTCAGAAGTTCGTCCCTCAACCTCTGGAAGGTCTGGGCTGCATTACGCAGTCCAAAGGGCATTTTTACAAATTCAAACAGTTCAAAAGGGATTGTGACTACTGTCTTTGAAATGTCCTCCAGAGCGACTGGGACTTTGTAGTACGCCGTCGTCAGGTCTATTTTTGAGAAGATATGGGCCCCCTGCAAGCCTGAGGCAAAATCGTGAATATGTGGGAGGCGATACTGGTCAGGAGCAGTGGACGCATTGAATTTCCAGTAGTCCACGCAGACTCTTAATTCCCCGTTGGATTTTGGTACCAGGTGGAGTGGTGAGGCATATGGACTGTCTGATGGATGGATGATGTTTTCCGCCAGCATCTCCTCAAATGACTTCTTAGCATATGCCAACTTGTGTGGAGGGAGTCGTTGTGGCTGTGAGTATGCAGGTTGTCCAACGGTCTTGATGTGGTGCTGTGTCTGATGTTCGCTAGTGTTGGTAGGCTTAATAGGCTGGGTAATGTCCTTGTACCAACTGGGTCATACTGTATTGCAACGCTTATCCTAGTTGGGTTCAGACGTGATGGAGTCTCTGTAATCTTGAGAGATGTGTTGTCGGACAGGGTCCTCGTCTTCATGGGAACAGCCAAATTATAATAAGCCAAGAAATCGGCGCCAAGCAAGGGTGTTCTGACATTTGGTATGGTGAACGACCACTTGAGGTCATGCTGGAGGTTGATATTGAGTGTCAATTCCTTGTTCCCGTAGGTTTCTATGATAGAGTCATTTGCTGCCTGAAGTTGAAATGGGGTGGGTTTCAAGGTGGATTTGTTGATGGGTGGTATTACGCTGATGACTGCACCGATGTCGATTAGAAATTTTAGACCATTGTTCTGGTCCCACGCATAAAAAAGATGACTATTTGATTGTGTACCAACAGGGTTCCTCACCACTGTCTGCTGGTTTATTCGTTTCTCTGGGTCTTCTTGTGTGTGAAGAAAGAAAGAAAAATGGAGGTGGTGATTTTGAAACCGCCACAAAAGACATCTAAACGAAAACCCTGATAAATAGGCCAAACCTGACAGGACCGCATACATGAGAAATTTCAAATGTTGCAACGTGTCAAGTTTGTTTTAATTTAATGTTTGAATCATAGAAAATCTGCCAAAAATACGTCAGAATTACATCATGATACTAGCTTTATAAAGTAAATGTGATAAAAAGCTTCAGACAAAATTGGCACATTAAAAAAATGGAAAATTTTCATGTACACGGTCCAGTCAGATATGATGGTTTTACGGGGGGGGGGGTTATTTGCTATTGTGTAATATTTATCTATTTTTAGCTGATTTCATTTGTTTTAAATGTAAAATGTAGACAAAATTGACACACAAAAAAATGGGAAATTTTCATGTACGTGAATTTGTCAGATTTGATGGTTTTACCATTCAAATATGATCGTTTTTAGGGGTTTTGTTTATTTGCAAGATTTCCTTTAGTGTACAAGCAACATTGTGCAATATTTATTTATTTTTAGCTGATTTTCTTTGTTTTTGATGTAAAATTCAGACAAAATTGACACATTGACAAAATGGAAAATCTTCATGTACATGAATTTGTCAGATTTGATGGTTTTAGGTGTTTTTAATTCATCTGCTATTTTAAAAATTTCTTTCAGAATGCAGCAATCATTTTGTATTTTTTATGTATTTTTATCTGATGTTCTTTGTTCTTAACACAAAAAAATTTACACATTGAAAAAAGGAAAATTTTCACGTAGGCTTATTTGGTAGTTTTAGGTATTTTTTTTTTAGTTTATCTGCTATTTGCAAGATTTTTTTTTACAATAAAAGACTTATGTTCTATTATTTATGTATTTTTAGCTGGTTTTCATTTTTTTAACACAAAATACAAACAAGTGACACATTATAAAAATAGAAAATCAACTAATTCATTCGTCTATATATAGAGGCAGAAGTGTTAAAACTATGCGGAATTAACTAAAATTTACAGCATACTTAAATGCAACAGATTTTCATCGAATAAAGCTTGTTTCTTTTTATGTACTTTATATCTTTATTATACGAAGTCTAAGCTTATCAACTTTTTTTAGTGTTCATTTGATGTATTTTAATGACACAATAGTCATGCATGAACATTGCTTAGATCTGGCATAAACTTATGCTTTTTTAAAGTTCCATGTGAATTTTCTCTAATTAGCGCCACTTTTTAACGAAATTGATAAGTCAACACTCTCTTATTTTGTGATGTATGTATTTGTTTCATCCTATAGCGCATTATATTGATAAAGATAACATTTTAGTCACCAATTTAAATTATGTTTTGCTGGCTTTTTGCACTACTCAAAGACGCTCTTGTCGTTCAAAACGATGCTACCAAAGCCAGATGTTACGCCACAAATCAGCTCAAATTATTGTTTACTTCTCTCTCATTCTATGTCTGTCTGTCTGTTCGTCTCTCTCTCTCTCTTTCTGTGTATATATATATATCCATCTCTCTTTGTCTCTTTGCCTCTGATATATATATATATATATATATAGACTCATGAGCAAAAAAAAAAAAAAATGGACCAAGCGTGAAAGAAGGAAGAAATCGATTTTTCAATATTTTTCTATGAATTTTTGTTGATTTTAACTGAAAATTTCTATTTTTCAGATCATTATTATTATAGCATATATTAATAAGTGGAAAAATTAATCCTAAAAATGCTAAGACCGCATCTAGGCGAGGATATAAAAAACCGAATTGCAGGGTTAAGGCAGTCGAAAATTATTTACAAGCAGATTTTTGATATTTTTTGAAAAGAAAATATGAAAACATCTCTTTCTGTAGTGAAGCGAATTGGTCGAAGATTCAAAGTCGAATGCTTGGTAGAAGGGAAATCTGGATCTGGTCTCCCTAGATTATCCACTTTGAAGGACGACCACAGGCTTAACTTAACTGTTTTGAAAGATTGAAAGAAAACTTATGTTGACCATAGAAAAGAATTCAAAACAAGGACTGGAAATTCTCTTTCTAGATATACAATATCTAGACGAATGAAAGAAATGGGATTTTCTTCTAAAAGGTGTGCAAAGAAGCCATTTTTATCTAAGAAGAACATCAATGATAGAAAGAGATTTTACTTGTGTTATGGCAAGAAAGATACAGACTGGTTCAGGAATGTTTTCTGGTTAGATAAATCAAGATTTTGTCTTGTTAGTGATGCTCCCGATAGTCCCGAACGGTGCAATCAAGGAACTGGAGAAACATTTTCGCCAAGTTGCATAAAAACGACACTTAAATACGGGAATGGAGGGATAATGGTATGGGGAACTTTTACTGCTCAGGAGTTGGGGAACTTATTAGATGTGAGAAGTCAATCAATGCAAAGGAATACATTCGAATATTAGAAACAGTTACCAAGTATCCAGAAGCTGTGAATATCCCAGGACATTATTTTTCAACATGATAATGCCCCTACACACACTGTTAAAACTACAAGAAAATGGTTTTCTGCTAATTCAATTAATGTGATATTTTTGCCGGGTCAAAGCACCGATTTAAACCCAATCGAGAATATTTGGTCCATAATATATCGTGCATTGACTGGAAGAACTTTTTCGAATAATGACAAACTGTGGGAAGCTGTGCAAGGCGAATGGAATAGCATCTCCTCTTCACAGTGTTCTACTTTGGTTGAGAACATATTTAAAAGGATTGATCTTTTAAAGAAATCAAAAGGGAATACGATTCCATACTAAGCATTTATTAAAGTGAATGTCTTGGTCTGTGTTATTAGTCTCGCTGAAATTTCCTTGTTCAATTGTTCCTTGTTCAATATAGCGTTTATTGCAATAAGATGTATAAAATTTGTTGGCCCATTTTTTTTTTTTTTTTTTGCTCACGAGTGTATATATGTACATATAATGAGGAGAAACAGTACTGTATGTGGACGACTATATATTATTTAAGCCCCCGTCTTTGGGTATAGCACTGTCGTAAAAGTATCTCACCCACTACTTAAATGGCTCTAAAGTGAAGGCTCGCTGTTTGATTGTAAATAAACAAGCAGCTTGAGCACTGTAAAAGCGGTGGACAAGTATTTATTTAAATGGACGTTTGTTGAGGCCATTTGTAAGCACTTCTCCCATAGGCCGGTGGGTAGAACTACCACCTATGAAGGTGATGGTTGTAGGTTGAATCTTCAGCAAAGAAAAGGTGCTACTCTAGCCACACTGATGGGTTGTGATACAATGAAACCGTACCGTATGTGGATGACTATATATATATATATATATATATATATATATATATATATATATATATATATATAAAGGGTGACCCCAAAGAAAAACAAAAGCTAAATGGAGGCCATCTAGAACACATGCTGTAAAACGGAGAAAAAAAAAGGCCAAATACCCTAGTGTTTTGATGTGATGTTTTGAATATAATAAACTAGTTATGACTAAAGTTTCATTTCATTTAGACAAACTACTAAGAAACGGGCCTAATTAGAGTGGTGACCAGCTATTTGGGGATCACCCTGTATATATATATATATATATATATATATATATATATATACGAGGTTATGAGGGTTTTTTGAAGCATGAAAAACGATGTTACTTTTTGTATTTAATATTTTTATTGTTACTTTTTATATTTCAAGTGGACCTCCGCTCTTGATCACAAAAAAGTATCGGAATCTATATCGTGGCCAAGAGCGGAGAGGTCCGCTTGAAATATAAAAAATAACAATAAAAATATTAAATATAAAAAGTAACATCGTTTTTCATGCTTCAAAAAACCCTCATAAACTTTAAATCACTATCCTAGAAGCATACGTGGACTTTTAACATTATATATATATATATATATATATATATATATATATATATATATATATAGTCATCCACGCATATATATATATATATATATATATATATATATATATATATATTTGAATGACAATTTCGCTAGTTCCCGTTTTTATTTTTTTCCAAGTCCTGTGTTTTTATTTATCTTCATTCTTTTAATATACAGAATATCAGTACATATCTTACAGATCCGTTTCGTTCGCTTGGAACAGACAATATATTCATGTTAACATTGAAATTTTCCTACATATACTCATCAGAAAAAGAATCAGCAAAAATCATAGAAAGGGCGAAACATATTGAAAAACGAGCATAATATGAAGAACTCACATTGTGTGTTATTGTAGGTTGCCATATTTGGTCTATTTATCTATATACATGTGTGTGTGTGTGTGTGTGTGTGTGTGTGTGTGTGTGTGTGCGGTTGTGTGTGCGTGGGTGTGTTTTTCTTTCTCTCACTCACCTTTAATCTTTCTTGCCTTAAATGTCTCACTTTGCTCTATCACTCTATTTCTTATCATCTTTTATTTTATTCTGTCCTGTTATTTTTACTCTGCTATGATCTCTCCCACCCTCTCGCTTTTTATCTCTCACTATCTCTCTCATATTCCAATCTCTTTATTAAAATGCCTTCTTATAATCTTCATGGGGATCATTTTTAACTCGAACTTACCGAGTTCATGCTATATAAGTTTTGTGAGTGTAGTTACTGACATTATTACACACACACAGACACACACAGATAGGCACACACACACAGGCACACACACACACACACAAAGAGGCACACATACATACACACACAGATAGATACATACACAGACAAACACACAGACACACATACACACAGAGACACACATACAAAGACACACAGACACACACAAACACACACACAGACACACACAGACACAGACAACAAACACTCATACACACAGACACACACACATACAGACACAGGCATACACACAAAGACACACACACACAGGCACACATACACACACACACAGATAGATACATACACAGACGCACACACAGACACACACACACAGAGACAGACACACACATACACACACAAAGACACACATACAAAGACAAACACACGCACACAGACACAGACAACAAACACACAGACATACACACAAATACAGACACAGGCACACACACAAAGACACATACACACACACACACACACACACACAGACGAAGTATCAAATTCTCCTTTATATATTACATAGATATATCAGTACCAACATAGTATTTATTGGATATTGCATTGATTGGCTTCAGCAATAACATGAGAACTAATCTTACTAATGGGTGTTGGCTAACAGTTCTTCCCACCAATATTGATTAATTGTAAATCTTATTTCGTAGGATTAGCACAATTCAGAGAGGATAAAATTGCTTTTTTTTTCTTTTTTTTTTTTTACATAAACGTCACCACTTATCAAGGCCGATAGGCCACTTAAGGATAAGGGTTAAAGAGTGTAGAGTAGTCAAAAGGACAATATAGTAATCGATAGTAATGGAAGTTTGGTAAATTTGTTAACTTAAGTGGAACGGCTCATCAGAAATTTGTTCACGTTGGACTTGAAGACAACCATATTATAGAAAGCTGGAAAGCAGGAAAACGGAAGATAATTCCACAGGCGTGCAGTTCTAAGAAAGAAGCTTTGATCATGAAATCTATGTTTAGGTTTAGGTACAGATAAAGAGTGGGGAAAATTATTGATAATGTTTTCAGCTAGTCTAGTGTTTCTTGTGAAAGTTTGGCGAGGGGGGACCATAGATTGAAGCTCAGTTGAACACTTTCCATGAAAATAACGATAAAGCAGAGACAAACTTGCAACATCTCTTCTATGAGACAGAGGTTGCAGCGAAGAGAAAAGGACATCTCCCACCAGGCCACGAAGTCTATTTTGAACCCTATCAAGGCAGGACAAGTCTTTTCTAGCAGCTCCTGCCCATATGTGGCAACAGTACTCCATCCTTGGACGTATCTGGCTCTTATATAGATAGAGAATTGCATCAGCAGTGAGATATTTACTGGCTCGATAGAAGGATCCGACCATTTTTCCAGTGGCCTTGGCAACAGATTTGATGTACGTATTCCATTTAAGATCAGGAGTAAAGGTCAAGCCCAGAAGCATGTCAAAACTTGAGGCCTCCTGAAGACGAGAGCGATTCATTTTAATTGATGCCAGATGGGGATCAGAACGTTTATGATGTAAAGATAGAAGCTTGGTTTTAGATGCATTAAAAGTAACCAGCCACTCCTTTCCCCATTGTACAACGTGATCAAGATCAGAGGAGAAAGAATCGGAGAGAACTTGGTCGTTTACTGTCTTAGATGTGCTACCATAGATGGTAGTGTCATCAGCATGAATGTCTACGAATGATGTAAGGATGTGATTTGGAAGATCATTAATGTAGATCAGGAAAAGAGTTGGTCCCAGGATGGACCCCTGAGGGACTCCAGCATTTATACTGTGAGCTTCTGATTTTCGCCCATCAACTACTACTCTTATGAACCTATCAGAGAGAAATGATTTAATAATTGAGAAGACATTTCCAGCAATACCATAGCTGGAGATCTTGTGAAGTAAACCTTTATGCCATACCCTATCAAAGGCCTTTGATATGTCAAGAGCAATTGCCCTAGAAAGGTTGCCTCTGTCAAGAGATTCGCTACAGAGAATTCACGTTTCGAAATCTCATTGCAATCTCTACAAGAGTTATGAAGTTGTAATGCGCACATATATGCAAAGATATATCATCTCGAGTTAGAATTCTCGAGCAGTGACTAAATAACTTTGGGCACTTCTGTATGGCAGTGACGAGGCAAATGTATGTATTTTACTTCCAAGAACCGCTGACAGATGTCACTTGTCAGCCAAAGAACAAGGGTCGATAACTCTTCCTTTTCTAAGAGTGCGTGCAAGCTAAAATTATATTTTGCTACATTTTTATACACTCTTCCTGTACAAAAAAAATATTCTTAAACCTTTATAAATATTTCATGTTTTTTAAATTATATTTTGCTACATTTTTATTAGGTTTGGGACGATTAATCGGAATCGGGAATCGGAAAATCGGAGCTTTTTGGGGTATCGGAATCGTTATGAGAATCAGAAAAATTTGAGCTTATTTTCCGATGCCAAAACTGATTCCTTAAATTACCTTTTTTATTTAATTTTGATTTAAGAAACATCTTCCACTGCTTGTAGTAATAATAAAATAATAAGACTAAAATTGCTAGATCACCTCATTACAAGTGTGATTTTACGTTTGAGAAAATATAGGCATGTTTACCATGTGTATTTTACGGTAATTGAAACAAAATAACACTTTCATAGTTAAATATTTAGAGATTTATAAAGAATCGGAATCGGTAATTGTGTCGGAATCGGAGAAAAATATTGGAATCGTCCCATCACTAATTTTTATGCCACCTTACCATTTCATTTATTGAAAAGAATTTATATTAATTCATTAAAATTATATTTCGATACATTTTTTATGCAATAAATGTTTCGATTTTCATATTTTTGTGTTATTTATTTTGTTATTATATATTTTTGCGTTATCGTAAACACTTGTTTAGATTTGAGGCTAACATAATGGCCGCTAGACGTCAGTTCACTTTCGAAGGACAGGAGTCGATAACTCGTTTCTGTTGCTAATGTCACTGATATGTAGAAGTGCCTAACTTTGTGTAGGTTCTCTATTCTTAATATCCCCCTCAAATAATCACTTACCACAATTCGAATTTCGATTCAGCTCCATCAAGATAAAAGGTGATTACTGAGTGCATAACCTCATGAATGTAGAGCCATTCTAATTGAAGAATGATTTAAAAACAAGTGATGGCAAAAGTAATAACTAGGGCTATGACAACAGCATATTTTTTTCATTATTATTTTTTTTATTTATTTTTTTTTTTTTGACTCTCGAATAGATATCTGACACAGTTAATCAACCGAGAACCATCTCACTGGCACATCACGTTGTTCGGCATTTTAATCCCCATCTAGTCTGTCCCTAATAACATTAAATTTACTCTACTTCTTTTTGCGGTATTTTCACTCGCTCTCCCAATCTCTCTCTCTCTCTCTCTCTCTCTCTCTCTCTCTCTCTCTCTTTCTCCTTTTCTACCGTTCTCTTCTCTTGTATTTCTTGCCACCTTCTTTTCGACCATTGATTGCCATGACTAATAACTAGGGCTATTACAAGAGAATATTCTTCTCATTATTTTACTCTCGAGTATATATCCGACACAGTTAGACATAGTTAATCAACAGAGAACCACATCACTATATATAAAAGCACATAAGATATCAACGCATACACACTCGAGAGTCAAAACAATGAAAAGAATATGCTGTTGTCCTAGTAATAACAATCGTAAAAAAAAGAAAATTGTTAAATTGCGAATATTAAAAAAAGAAGAAGAAAAATTGGAAGCATCAAGCCAGTTAGAGAAGTTTTGTCAAGACGAAAAACTATAACTGAAAATTTAAGGAGATTCAGTATATTTTATACAGTGATTCTGGTACCTGTTTGGTTCGTTTTCATCACCCGTGATTATAAATATATTCGTGCAAATCTTTGTGATCATTGCAACATATTCAGAAAGAATCCATATACAGAATTGACAAACACACATTGGCATGCAAACAAACAACACACTGAAAGCTCATGTGTCTGGGAGTGTTCTTATGTAGGTTTTTTATTGGAATGTCTCTGATAAGTATCGAAAATCGATAATTGGAAAAATCCGATTAAAGAATGAAATCCGATTGTGATCAAAGTTAACACTTTTATACAGCCTAATTTCACAAGTGTATTTAAGAAATTTTTTCACTGCACAAGCAGAAAGACCCAGCCTGTAAAATCATCTGCAGACTCTTTTACAAGACAGGGGTGCGTTCGAAATGAATGTTTCTTTTTGGAGCACCATTGAACCATGATTAAATCACGTTAATGCACAGGTTCCTGTTAGATTACAGAAGTTAAGCAACATTGAGCCTGGTCAGTGCTGAAATGTGTCACCATTTGAGAATTCCAAGTGCTGCAGGTGATCTCCGCTTATCTCGGCATTGTTTCCAGTCATCTAGTACTTCTTGCCACTTAATTCAGGCTCTGCCGATTCAGAAGAAGTGTAATTAAGGATTATGTAACCCTTGCTATACAAGTATTCGCACAGCTACCCTTACAGAGGGTATCCATTGTCTCTTGAGGCTGAATGGAAGGATCAAACCATGGTACTTGACTTTTGTACGTTTAACTTTAATTAATTTAAATTTAATTAATCAGCAGATCACAGAGTGAAGACCAAGGAAACAGAGAAGGGATATGGAAGATAAAGAAAGTTAAGCTAACACTAATAACAGTATGAGTACTAGGAACATTACTGAAAAAATTTGAAAAAAGAATGGGGAGAGATTGGAATCAGAGGGATGGCTGAGAAGATACATTGGATAACAATAATGAAAACGGCTGAAATATTAAGGAAAACCTTTGAATGCAAAGACTGATACACATGATCCACAGGTGCAAGTCGGATATATAGAAACTGCTACAGAGGTAAAACACAAAGAAATGCTATATGGAATCATGAAAACTGAAGCTGTAGAATTGTAAGTTTGCTCCTCTGCATTCTCCTTCTGTGCCCTTTAATTGCCATTGCTCCCAGGTCCACTCTGACCCGGAGTGGTAGTACCTGTTAGGGTCCCAACTATGGGTTAAATAGAAACCAACTTGAAAAAAATATATATTCTATTAAAAAATTGTTCTTTAAAATCACTGGGTTCGGCATTAAATAACCTGAAAAGGGTTGATATGCCGTAAAACAACCAACCAACCTTCTGTGCCCACTTTATTTTTTTTTAGCACTACCATAAGCTGGTGCCTCACTAAATAAGTGAGGTGGGTTAAGGAGGATGGAAAGACAGAGGAGAGAAAGCACTACCCAGACCTTCACTGGACGAGTGTCAAGCGGATTGGGACCTTGTGGAGGCTTAATGCCACTCAAATCCCAGTAAAGACCCATAGTTGCTACCAATGGAAAATCAATGGTAACTGGATATTGCAATAATGCAAACTAATTTGCAAAGTATATTGAAATAGGTAGTGAGTACTGGAAATCTGTGGAAACTTGTTGTCAATAAGACTCCATGGAATACACAGGTTGTTTTCAAAAAAGATTCTTTGATAATAGCCTGTGTGAAAACTTCTAATGAGTAATAATAATTATAGGAATAATCCCGAAAAACTCTAAAAAAAAAAAAAATTATGGGCGAAATTGGAATCAAAGGGAAGGTTGAAAAGATACAATGAATAGCAATAATGTAAAAAGCTGAAATCTTATGGAAAATCCTAGAATGCAGAAAACAACTGACATAAACTGCAAACGCTAGGCAGTAACTCGGATGCTGCAATAGGATTAAAATAAAAACAGAAACAACAAAGCTACAGGGAACTAAGAAAATCGAAACCACAAAATAAGGCTCAATCCTGATGTCTACATCAAATAGCACGACACAAAAGAGTTGTAAAAGGTCCAGGAGAATTGAGAAGGTAAAGCACTAGCCAGACCTCCACTGGAAGAATGCAGAGAGGATTGGGACAGTGGAGACGCGTTTTATCACCTAAACGTCAAGAAATATTAATGGCCGATGCTAACGAGAAATCAATGGTAAGTGACAGTTGAAATAGCGTGAAGGCACCTGCACTTGTTATCAGGAGAGGTTAAGAACACTAGAAACTTGGGAAGACTTGTTATCTCTAAAACGAGAAGCACTGCAGGTCATTGTCAATGAGCAATTGTTGGTGATGACCTGGATGAGAACTTCTAGTGAGGTTAGGTAATAATAATAATAATAATAATATATGAGTGACAAACGCTAACTAGCCCAATAGTAAATACAACAGAAGAACAACAAAAATAGAAGCAAGAAAACTGAAATTGCAAAATTGTAAAATTGCAGATTGACTACACCCTCTCCTCCTCCAACAAAAAAAAATTGTAGTGCCTGCATCGGCTGGCACCACACCAAATAATCCAAGGATCAAGAAGGATGGAAAGACCTAGGAGTAAAAGCACTAACCAGACTTACACTAGAGAGGTGCGTAATGGGTTGGGACTTTTGGGAGGGTTATTATCACTCAAGTTCCAGAGAAGGCCCCTCATCATTGGCAGAAAGAAATCAATGGCAGGTGACTGTTGCATAATAGCACAAATGATAACACAAATTCATTTGTAAAAGTTATCGAAAGAAGTGAAGAGTACTGGTAATCTGAGGAGACTTGTTGTCACTCAGATTCTAGGAAATAATATCGGTTTTCATCAGTGAGCAATCTCTGATAATAATCTGTGTGAGAACTCCTAGTAAACGAAATAATAATAAGAAGAATATGGACAATACATAACGGAGTATAAAATACAAAGCGATATCTTCCAAGATGATTCCCTATCACCACTACTATTCATCATAGCCATGATGCTCCTTAACAACATACTAAGAAAATGCTAAGCCGGATACAAGTTCACTAATAAAGATGAAAGAATGAACAAACTAATGTACATGGATGATCTGGAGTGTTTGCAAAAACCATAAAGGAATTAGAGACACTAATAAACACAATCAGAATCTTCAGTCAGAATATCCAAATGGAATTCGGCATGGAAAATATCCACTCCTGATCATGAGAAGGTAAAAACTAAAAGCAACGGAAGGTATAATACTACCCAAGCAAACGGAAATGAGGGTACTAGGTGAACATGATAGCTACAAATATTTGGGTGTTCTGGAAGCAGACACTATCAAAACAACAGAAATGAAATAGAAAATTGGAAAGGAATGCCTCAGAAAAAACAAGAAAACTCCTCAAAATGAAGCTATATAGTAGAAAGCTAATTAAAGGTATAAACACCTGGGCAGTTTCACTAATAATATACTCTGGACCATTTATAGGTTGGACCAAAGAAAAGCTGAGATATCTGTACCGGGAAACTCATGACTATGCACAATGCACTAAATCCAAAAGATGATGCTGACCAACTGTATGTTAAAAGAAAAGATGGAGGAAGAGGGCTGGTGAGTATAGAAGACTGCATAAATGACACAAGAAAAGAATTAGAAAAACACATAATGCAAAATACTGAAAGAATAATTACTGCAGCGAAAGACACTGAAAAAACAAATAAAACAGAAATAGAAGAACATAAGGGATAAGACGAGAAAAGAAAAATAGGAAGAGAAACAACTACATGGACGATTCATAAGGATGACCCAAAATGAGACTAATGAAAACACTTGAACATTGCTACAAAAAGAAAACCTTAAAAGAGAAACTGAACCCCTAATAACAGCTGCACAAGATAATGCAATTCAAACAAATCACATAAAAGAAAGGATCGACAAGATGCAAGAAAGCAGCAAATGGAGACTCTGCGAACAAAGAGATGAAACAATAAAACACATAATAAGTGAATGCAGCAAACTAGCCTAAAATGAATATAAGAGTAGACATGATGAAATGGGGAATTATACAGACAAATGCATCTTGAACAAGCAGACAAATGGTACAAGCACAAACTGGCTGCAGTACTTGAAAATGGAAGTCACAAAATCCTATGGGACATGGATATACAAACAGAGAAATCCATCCAAGCAAAACGACCAGATGTTATACTTGTTAACAAGAAGAAAAAGACCTGTCAGATTGTAGATTTTGCTGCAGACCACAGGGTGAAGATCAAGGAGACGGAGAAACAGAGCAAATGCACTGAACTGGCCAAAGAGCTCAAAGGAATCAGGAAGATGAAGAATGTCAAGATAACACCAATAATAGTAGGAGCTTTAGGAATAATGCCAAAAAACTTTGAAAAGAGGATGGAAGAAATTGGAATCAGAGGGATGGCTCGTAAGATACAATGGATAACAGTAGTGAAAACTGCTAAAATATTAAGGAAAACCCTTGAATGCGGAGACTAATACACGTGATCTACAGGCACAAATTGGACACAGAAAATGTTACAGATGTAAAACAGAAAGGAGTATTACATGGAATTATGAAACTGGAAATGTATATTTGTAAGTTAACCCCTACCTTGTGTGTGTGTGTCACCAAAAACTGACGCCATACTAAATAAGCAAGGAGGGTCAAGGAGTATGGAAAGACCAAGGAGTATAGATATAGAAGATGTGCCTGGCGTTGCCCGGTATTAAACATAACGTTAAATTCCTTTAAAACAATGAAGTAAAAAAAAAAGACAGAAAAATCTGTGACATGTTCATGTGAGTATTGTTTTTTCTAAACAGTTCACTTCTTGTAAGTAAAAAAAAAAATATTCGAGCTGAGATCGAAACCAAAACCTAAAGACAGTGAGTCAAGTACGATAACCATTAGACCAGCTTGCCATGATCTGTAAAAAGTGTTTTAAAACCTCGTAAAACAGTTGACAAACAGATAAAAGTCTGATGACCCCCCAACGTACCAATTTTTCAATTCTGATCCCTTAGCCACCCCTTTTCCGGATGAAAATTGATTAAAAAGTTTTCCACAAGTCTGACTACCTTATATACCAAATGTCAAATCTGTCGATCAAAAATTAATTCAGTATATATGTTGAGAAGTGTCTTCACACACACACACACACACACACACACACACATTCTCACTTTTATAGATATATAGATTAGTGCAAGTACTGGCGACGAACTTTTTGGATTATTTTTGACAGAAAGTGTACATTCGTGCTTATATAATTTTCTATTATACAACATGAAGCATTAAAGGGAAAATCAACAAAAATAATCTTAGGTTTTAATGCCTCTTTAAAGATTTTGATAACTTTTTCTTCTTGTGTGAAGGTAAATATGCAAATACAAATAATCATCCTGAGTAAAGATGAAACAATACAAAAATAAAAAATGCCCCTCCCTATTAGAGACCTAATCTCATACCCCCATTTGCTGACGTGTCATTATTGGGTTGCAACCTAATTGATTAAAATTATATAAAAAAAAAGGGCCACTTCTTATCTTATTCAATGAATTTCCCACCATCTCTTTAGAGACAGGGTTGGAAAAAATAAGTGATTTACAACCAAAAAATTAAGTTATAAGAAGATCAGCTTCAAAAACAAGTTTTTGAATCCCAGGGAGTCAGATTTACAAGCCAATTCGAAAATCAGATTCAAATCTAAGATTTTTTTTGTATACTTGAATTTTCTTGTTTCATTCTCTTTTCTTAAAACAGAAGAAAATGTTGATAAAAATCTTCGCTGGTTTTTTAATAATAATTTTGGTAATAGTATTGGATGATGATGATGATGATGATGATGATGGTGGTGGTGGTGGTGGTGGTGGTGGTGGTTCTCTTGATAATCTACACAGAATCATCTCCCACTCTATAATAAATCTCAATGTGTTCTTAATGTTACACATGTATATGAGGTGCCTTCAATAAGTTTCCAGACTTTCTTGTGCAGGTATTTATTATTGTTGTATACAGGGTGATCCCAAAAACAACAAAAGCTAAATGGAGGCCATCTAGAACATATGCTGTAGAACGGAGAAAAAAAGGCCAAAGACCCTAGTGTTTTGATGTGATGTTTTGAATATAATAAACTAATTATGACCAAAGTTTCATCGCATTCGGACAAAACACTAAGAAACGAGGCCTAATTAGAGTTGGAGCCCGTTTTTTTGGGGGGGGGTCACCCTGTATTCTTGAAAATTGTACAGGTATCTATTATTGTTGTAGACTCTTGAAAAGTCAGTATGTTATTGTTATACATTTTCTGAGATAACTGACCAATTTTTCAGATTCAAATGAACAGCTACAGTAGAAATTGGAATACACCTCACTAAAGCCTGATTTTCATAACTGTTGAATTTCAAAAATGCAATCTGGACGTGAGGACACTTTAGAAGAACGATATGCAATAAAAATTCTGCTTTAAAAAATGCCAGAGAAATGTATGGAATGCTTCAGACTGCTTTTTGACCATCTTGCATGAATCAAGCATCAGTTTTTGGGTGGCATAAGAGATTCAAAGAAGGCATAAAGCCTGTGAGGGATGATGATAGGTGTGTGGGAGGAGTAAATACATCAGAACACTAGAGCTGATTGGCTAAATAAAAAATTTCATGAATAAGGACCGTCATGTGTCTATAGAGACAATAAGTGCACAGTTTGATGTCAGTGTGGGAACTGTACACACAATTATTCGCAAGGAACTGAAGATGCAGAAGATTTTTGCAAAGTTTGTCACAAGGGTGCATTATGCTTGTCACAGACTATTTGACCAAGATGGGCATCAAGACAGTTCCTCACCCTCTATAGTCCAGATCTTGCTCCATGTGACTTTAGATTATTCCCTAAGCTCAAGGAAAACCTTAAAGGCTGCTGTTATGAGACAATTGAGGAGATGAAAGAGGTTCTGACAAGGATCATTGACACGCTCACTCAAGAGGACTTCCATGGGGTCTTCCAGAAGTTGTAATGGTACAAGTGTATTGCAGTCGGTGGAGATTACTTTGAAGGGGACTATCAATAAAAGTGGCCATAGGAAAATGTCTGAAAACTTATTGAAGGCACATAATGATTCTTATCGTTAGAGATGTAAGGATAACAATTATTAATATTACAGATTCATAGATGTCAATGCATCATACAGATGTTTTTATAATTACAGAAATTTAGTGTAAGTCTTAATATTATTACAAATGTATAAACTGACAATTTTATTATCATATATGTATAAATGTTGATTCTTATTATAGTTCCACTAGCGGGGGGGGGGTCCTGACTTTGCCCGTGTGTAAATATGCTTAAATATGCTATTTTAATTCGTCCAGATTTCGTATATATTATTATAGAGTCGTGATTTCAAAAGTAAAAAAAAAAAAAATAGTATTTGGGTGGCACCAGCTAGAATCGAAACCAAAACTGTAGCATTCAAAGCTGGTGACCACTGAACGAACGTGACACGGATATGAATTGATAAAAAATTAAAAATAAACAAGATGAATGTACAAAATGTATAACGATTTTTCCAATTTTCACCCATTTTCGACCCCTTAAAATTTATTTTAATCGGCAAAATTCCCATAAAAGAATGGTCTGTAAAAATCCAATGATTTGAGGCCCCTAGTGCTGCTCTGCAACTTTTAGTTTCAGAAGAGATAGAGTTTGAAAATGTGGAAAAATTGAAAGACAGACAGACAGATATATGTTTATATATTAGATTTAACAAATACCAGTTCTCACCAGAAATTAGCATAGTCATTGTGTCACATTAAAACATACGATGCAATTTAATGGATGAATCTACGACCCTTTCTGCACTTAATATTCGCTCATTCTTCTATTTACAAGTATCATCTAAGAAATAATACTTTTCATTTTATTGGCAAATACTTTTTTTTTTACAAGGTGGTCACCATTTATCAAGGCCCGGAAGTCACTCAGGGATAAGGGTTATTGTAAGTACAGTACGTTAGTGTGGATATTTAGAGTGTCTACTTAAGAGAGTGGTTCATCAGGAATTTGTTTACGTTGGACTTGAAGACATCCAAGTTGTAGTCAGGAGGGAATCAGGCAGACGGAACAGAGTTCCACAGGCGTGCAGTTCTAAGAAAGAAGCTTTGTTCATGGAATCTACGTTTTGATTTAGGCATAGATAAAGAGTGTGGAAAGTTTTTGACAGTGGATTCAGCTAGATGGGTGTTTTTTGTAAAAGATTGGTGAGGGGGGACCAGAGATTGGCGTTCAGACGAGCGCCTGTCATGGAAATAACAATAAAACAAGGATAGGCTTGCAACGTCTCTTCTGTGAGAGAGAGGTTGCAGGGAAGAGAAAAGGGCATCCCCCACTAAGCCACAAAGTCTATTTTGTACTCTGTCAAGGTAGGATAGGCTGTTTTTAGAAGCTCCTGCCCAGATATGGCAACAGTATTCCATCCTTTGACGTACTTGGCCTTTATATAGATAGAGAATTGCATCAGTAGTGAGATATATTCTGGAGTGGTAGAAGGATCCCACCATCTTTCCAGCGACCTTGGCAACAGACTTGATGTATGTGTTCCATTTCAGATCAGGAGTGAAGGTCAAGCCCAGAAGCTTGTCAAAACATGGGGCTTCTTCTAGATGAGGGCCATCCATTTCAATTGATGCCAGATGGGGATCAGAGAGTTGATGATGTAAAGATAGGAGTTTGGTTTTAGATGCATTAAAGGTAATCAACCACCTCTTCCCCCACTGAACCACTCGTTCGAGATCAGAGGAAAGAGAATCAGAGAGAGCTTTGTCATTTACAGCCTTTGATGTGTTGCTGTAGATGGCCGTGTCATCAGCATAGATGTCAACGAATGATTTAAGTATGTGTTTAGGGAGATCATTGATGTAGATCAGGAAGAGAGTTGGGCCCAGGATGGACACTTGAGGGACTCCAGCATTAATACTGCAGGCCTCTGATTTTTGTCCATCAACCACTACTCTTATGAGCCTAT
Source organism: Euprymna scolopes (assembly GCF_053919585.1). Classification (NCBI taxonomy): domain Eukaryota; kingdom Metazoa; phylum Mollusca; class Cephalopoda; order Sepiida; family Sepiolidae; genus Euprymna; species Euprymna scolopes. The sequence continues at coordinate 40,630,979 of NC_136484.1, read as the reverse complement.
CAGAGAGAAATGATTTAATGATAGAGAGAATATTTCCAGTTATACTGTAGCTGGAGATCTTGTGAAGTAGGCCTTTATGCCATACCTTGTCGAAGGCCTTTCTTATATTCTTTTATAAACAGTCCATTCCTTCCAATGTTTGTGTATAGATACTATTATTTACATGTTCCTTTCTCTAACTCCTCTCAATTATAAAACACAATTTCTTGCTTTTATATAAATATGTTGCTGCAATGATGTTCTTTCTTACCGAATGCAAACGTTTAAATGTTTCATAATAAATGTTTATAATATAGTTATAAGAAAATAATGTAACTTTCATTATTTCTTTGACTACTATAACTTTTTATCCAAAAGCTTTATATTTCGTTCGTTTCATTTGCCTTTCATATTTTTTTTTTTACATTTCTCTGCAAAGAAGGTGGGCTCTCTTTACTGTGCTAGAAAGCTACTTACGCCTGAAAGTATCCTGTATCTCTACAAGGCCACCATTCACCCATGTATGGAGTAATGTTGTCACATCTGGGCTAGTGCATCTGCTACTGGTCTCTCGCTCCTGGACAGTGTTCAAAAGAGAGTTGCCAACTTGATAGGTTCTAAACAGCCATCGAAGCTTCAACCTCTGTCCCATCGACGTAATGTTGCATCCCTCTGCCTGTTCTACAAGTATTTTAAGAGTGAATGCTCCAACGAACTACAAGCCCTTGTACCGCTTAAACGTAAATACCCTCCCGACAAATCTGACAAGCAACAAAATCCCACCCCTACACAGTAGAGATCCCTAGATGTAAGAAAGCCTTCTACTCTAATAGTTTCTTCCCCAACTGTACTGACATGCTGAAGTTCAAGTGTAATGTGACTGACATCTCGCTGCTCAACTCCCTACATAGTATCCCTGAAACTTATGTCCCTGATAGTAGCCCCCTACATAAAAAAAGTGGCACTGCGCCTTGTTTGGGGTGAAAATGGAATTGAAAAAAATAGTCATCCAGGAAGTTGAAGGAATTTTCACTCTCACACTCAAATCTACTACCATAGTCATCCACGAACGCCAGCAAATTTTCTTTATAGGATAACTATTTCTTCCCAGTACCATTATTATTTTATCTTTATACTCTTGCTAACTATTCTACATTTCCTACTTGCATATTGAATACTCTCTTCACATACACTTTTTAGGAGAGAGAGGTATTTTAATTGATTATTGCAAAACCTTTTTCATATTTTGAGTAAGGGAATAAATGAATAGCAGATTGGTATTCAAAGAACATAGAGCAGCATTAAAAACCATTGTATGTCAATTTTAAACCCAAATCTGGCATCTTTTAAAATTCTCAGAATTAAGGATCAAAATCAAATCGATCCATTTTGAGTAGCCATTATTTTTTATTAAAGATGCAAAAAAATACTCTACGTCAAACATCCGGATGTTATGCTTCTGGTCAGATGAGTGTCTCTGCATCAATCAGCCAGATGTCATTCAGTATAGCAGAGATAAATGTTCAGCATTATAACATCTATTGTAATATATTACAAGTGATGAATTAAACATTTTCTTTTATTTTAATTTTCTTTTATTTTAATTTTCTTTTATAGGCAATGGTGATACCAACAGGATCAAGCGAGGACGACTTGTTGGAAAGAAACATTTTGCCGAAAGTTTCTGCATACCCGGAAAGAACAAATACAAAAGGTATTCTATTTGTTCCATTCATCTTTAAGAAATATTCCAACATTTACATTTGGACACAAAGTAGGAAAATTGGAAAAGTAACGGCAATTATAGTCTCTTTGCTTACTGCTTCCTGATGTTAAATATTTATCAAAAGATCATTTAATAAAAGTAGATGCATTTGGAAGTACGGCACAATCACATTGACACACCGGTTCTCGCCAGACCAATGAAGTTAAGCAACGTTGAGCCTGGCTAGTACCAGATGGGCAATCATCTGGGAAGGCTAGGTGCTGTATGTACCATCTGGGAAGGTTGGGCATGTGCCCAGCACCCTTACTCCGAAAAAAGAACTCCTCATTACAAAAGAATCTACAAAATTGTAGATAGCCTATGCCTCTCCAGGGGCTTTTATTTTTTTACAAGGGAATCACCACTTATTAAGGCCCAGAGACCACTCGAGGATAAGGGTTAAAGAGTGTACAGTGGTCAAAAGGACAATATAGTAACCATAAGAAGTGTAAATTTGGTAAATTGGATTACTTAAGAGGAACGGCTCATCAAGAACTTGTTAACATTGGATTTGAAGACGGCCATGTTGTAGTCAGTTGGAAAGTAGGTAAACGGAAGAGAGTTCCACAGGTGTGCAGTTCTAAGAAAGAAGTTTTGTTCATGGAATTTAGGTTTAGGTTCAGATAAGGTACAGATAAGGAGTGGGGGAAATTATTGATAGTGTTTTCAGATAGACGACTCAAGGCAATGGATGGATGGATGGATGGATGGATGGATGGACGTGCATTTGACATCAACACGCACCTGGCCTTTTGAAAAACAAATATGGTGAATTGTCAAAAAAAATGTTTATTGGAACCATCTGCAACATGTTCGTGGCACAAAACTTACTGGGTTATGAATATGAGGAACGTTTCAAAAGTAATGCTTTTATTTTTTGTTCCACCCGAATGGATCAGAGAGGATTGAAAATTACATTGTTATGATGACTGAACTTATGCATTTGTGGCCTAAAAATTTAATCTCCCTGTTGCAGGTATTGACGATGTGAAGCTTTAAGAAAGCAACTCCCTCTCATAGAGGTGCATCAGAAGCAAAGATGTGTCAGTGAATTCTTCCATACAGAAAAAAATTGAACTGATGAACGTTTATTTAAGCTGATGCAGTTGATGTCAGCACAGTTAGGAGATGGGTTCGTCGATTTCACAGTTGCAACAGAGATGTGAGAGACAAAGTGCATATTGGACGCCCATGCACAGCCACCACTCCATCATTGAGAATGGTGGTGAGCATGCAGAAAAATAAATTCTGGAGCACAAAACGTTGCTCGTTTTAATGGTACCGTTTCTGTCTTCTTAGCACTTCAACTTTTTTTTTAGTTAGAAAATAGAATGCATTATATTTGGGAGGCATCTCTCCTTAAGTCATTGATTGAACAAATTTGTAAGTATTTGGGCTAGTTCCAATTTGTTTCTTTTGGAGCATGATGATTGGGATGTTGTCAGGGCCAGTTGCTTTGCTGGGATCAAAGCTCTTGATAAGATTGGAGACATCTCGGGCAGATATGTGGATCTCGCTCATAGTATTGTCAGTCCTGGGAGGAAATACAGGGTATCCCACTTAAAAGTAGCCCAGAAAATGTAATAGAGAGGTGGAACATTCTTTTATTGTTTAACTAACTGTGCTGACATCAACTGCATCAGCTGAAATAAACGTTCATCAGTTCAATTTTTTCTTGTATGGAAGAATTCAAAATAGACTTCGTAGCCTCGTAGGAAATGTCCTTTTCTCTTCCTTGCAACCTCTATCCCACAGAAGAGATGTTGCGAGTTTGTCTCTGATGTATCGTTATTTTCACGGAAAGTGTTCGACTGAGCTTCAATCTATGGTCCCCCCTCGCCAAACTTTCTCAAGAAACACTCGTCTAGCTGTAAACACTATCAATAATTCCCCCCACTCTTTATCTGTGCCTAAACCTAAACGTAGGTTACATGAACAAAGCTTCTTTCTTAGAACTGCACGCCTGTGGAATTGTCTTTTGTTTTCCTGCTTTCCGGCTGACTACAATATGGTTGTCTTCAAGTCTAACGTAAATAAGTTCTTGATGAGTCGTTCCATATAAGTTATCAAATTTACCAAATTTTCATTACTAATGATTACTATATTGTCCAATTTCTACTGTACACTCTTTAACCCTTATCCTTGAGTGGCCTCTTGGCCTTGATAATGTGGTGATGCCTATGTAAAATAAAAAAAAAAATTACCTGTAGCATTGTTTAAATTACCTATAGTGCTATAAAAGATACTGGAAGTGATTGATATCTATGCATACACTTTTTGTTTTAAAGTCCCCCAAAGATAAAAAAAATCCCATGATGACAAGTCCGGGGAATATGGTGGCCATAACTCTTTGCTTATTGTTCTCTCTTCCGTAAACATATCACGAACTCATATCAGTGATCAGTGAGACATGTCATGTAGTGCCATCTTGTTATAAAAAGAATTGTCATTTTGTCTCGTGGTGTCAGTTGGTCTTTAAGAGAAAGATTAGATAGATCGGGCTACTTTTAAGTGTGCCATTTAATCTAAAGAAAATTGATTAGAGAAAGATGAGAAAGATCGGCTACTTTTAAGGGTAGACGGCCATTATCACACAAAGTGGAGTTTAATGCGTAGTTCTTTGTGAAGTGTTTGGCTTTGTTGAATGCTGAAGTAACCACCTCAGAACCATTGATGATGGTTAGGATGAAAGTTACAGATCTGTTTAGAACCCTGTAGTTATACGAACCTAGCCTCTGCTCTGCTTCTCTAGACTCAACAATTAGTGCAAAAGATGCTCTCACATTTTTGATGACCTTTCGGCAATGGTTGCTAACAAATCTATGGATGGCTCTAGTTTCTGAGCATCTGTTTTGTTTAAAGCGATTAAAATAGTGATTTTTATGTACAATTGCTACAACACATTTAAGGGTGTACCAAGGTTGGTTATTTGGTTTCATTTTGAGCTTTTATTTGGTATATAGCTCTCCATGCCAATAGTTGGATGCTATAGAGGATACATCTATTTTGAACATGGAGCTTATGGATTTATCTGGCATGTACGTATGGAAACTGTCCCACTCGGTCAAAAAGTAACGATACTCTGTGCTTTGGAGGGGGGACATCCGAGGATGTTTTGCTGTTAATTTTAATCTTACTTGAGACAGCTGAGTGATCAGAAGATCCAGAAGGCTTTCAAAATGGTTATTGGCATCAGGAATATGTGTGGATTTGTCAACAAGAGAGAAATCATGGCAGATTGTCCCTTCATAATCTGCCTTATTAGAGTGAATCAGCCATTCAACATTGTAGATGTCACTACAGATCTGAATGTTGGCTTAGGGATGAGCAATCAGGATGTGATCAATTTGTTTTGTGATACTCTCAAAAATGGTGACACCATCGTTGTGGGGACGGTATAGGTCAAATAGGAATGCGGTACTGTTTGTAAGTGCTATTCATAAGCACATGTAGGATAGTTTTGTCTTTACCACAGGAGAAGCCATCTCTAATGTAGGCACATATTCCATCTCCGTGGCGGTCATGAGGATCAGGTTTGGAGGTTAAGTTAGAATAACCTTTGATCGAGAAATCAACTAATAAAGTAGTTGAACCAATGCCAGTTTCACAAAGGAACAATAGGTCAGGTTTAAAAGAAGCTTTGGATAAATTATACACAAGAAAATACAAGAAAAAAAATACAGTTTAAATTTCTAGAGATACTAACCAAGTTCAACCTTTTTTTTTTTTTTTTTTTTTTTACACAGTGATCACCACTTATCAAGGCCCGGAAGCCACTCAGGGATAAGGGTTATTGCAAGTACATTACGTTAGTGTGGAGATTTGATGAAGTGTTTACTTAAGGGGGCGGTTCATTAGGAATTTGTTAACATTGGACTTGAAGACATCCAAGTTGTAGTCCGGTGGGAAGCAGGCAGACGGAACAATCTACCTATCGTAGATTAGTGTTTCATGGTTTGAAATTCTACCAAACACAAGATAAGTTAGTCTTGTGTGATTTAACGTCTTAAAAATTTGTACAAACCTGTTTTTGTGCAGTCTGTAAAGTCCCGTGACGTCAAAAATAATGAAGGAAAAATAAAATAAAATGTCCGCCTTTCCTCTTTATATGCTTGCGATATTGTCACCTAATATGCAAATGAGATGCTTCCGGTTTGAAATTAAAAAACAAAGCCTAATTTTTCAGAGACTGCATTGATTTTTTTATTTGAGTAGCGAGTTTTGTCAGCAGTGCGTCGTGTTTTGGAGTTGAAAGGTTGTGACAGCAGATTGGCGAGTTTTGGAATTGAGTTTTTGACAGCAAAACATCGAGTTTTGGAGTTTAGTTTTTGACAGCAAAACATCGAGTTTTGGAGTTTAGTTTTTGACAGCAAAATGTCGAGTTTTGGAGTTTAGTTTTTGACAGCAAAACATCGAGTTTTGGAGTTTAGTTTTTGACAGCAAAACATCGAGTTTTGGAGTTTAGTTTTTGACAGCAAAACATCGAGTTTTGGAGTTTAGTTTTTGACAGCAAAACATCGAGTTTTGGAGTTTAGTTTTTGACAGCAAAACATCGAGTTTTGGAGTTTAGTTTTTGACAGCAAAACATCGAGTTTTGGAGTTTAGTTTTTGACAGCAAAACATCGAGTTTTGGAGTTTAGTTTTTGACAGCAAAATGTCGAGTTTTGAAGTAACGAGTGTTTAACAGCAGTGTAGAAGAATTAACACTTGATTGTTTTAATCACATAAGCTGACATACTGTTGGAAATTTCACAAATTTGGTCAAATATGAACAGGTAAAATAATAGAGGAATAAAAGGCGAATCAAATGAGGTATAGATTGTTTAAACAGTTACATTTAATTAAACTTAAATTTGCAGCTTTTGAAAAAATGACGTGCGGATTTTCTTTTTGGCGCCACTGTATGTATGTATACATATATTTCACAAATACGAAAGGGAAATCAACTCCATAACAGTAAAACATAAACAAGAGACAATAACCTGAATAGTGAAACTGAAGCGGGGATGATCAGCTGGTTACTTATTTGTTTGTCACAAAGATTTTAAAAAAAAAAGAAAAAAAGAAGCTATTGAATTCATAGCTCTCCAGTGATACCCTCCTTTCCAAACTTTCACAAAAATACTCTAGTAGCTACAATCAGTATCAACAGTTTCCCTCACTCTCTATTTGTGCCTAAATCTAAACGCAAATTCCACAAACACAGCTTCTTTCCTAGAACTGCAACCTGTGGAACACTGTCCCGTTAGCCTGCTTCCCAGCCGACTACAGTATGGTAACCTTCAAATCTAATGTTAACAAGTTCTTGTTGAACCGGCTCCTTAAATGACCAAATTGTACCCAACTTACATCATTAATGATTAGTTAACTTGAAAAAAAATAAATTTATTTTCGGAGAGAAAAGGAATAACCTGTCCGAATGGATGAAGCTCTACCAGATTAAGAGGAGCAATTTATAAGAAAAGATATGGAGGTAATAATTAAAGTTATATTAGAACTTTATTACATTATCATGTCAATAAGGATGAGGGTGATTACAATAAGTAAAAGGAAAAGTAGGGGAAAGTGTGGCCTCCCTCTTTTTCCCTTATTGTAATCACCCTTAATTATTATCTCCATATCTTTTCATATATATATATATATATATATATATATATATATATATATATATATATAAAACATAAGATGGGTTTAGTGACTTTATTTCTAAAATTCAAAAATGGCGTTATGGAAACATATTATGAGGTATTTACAGCTTCTCTTCCAATTTTCGGATTTTTAATCATGTCAAAACTCACTTTATTTCCTTTTGATGGATTGATTGTTGCTATTTCTTCTGATGAGTTAAGGGCAAAATAGATTCACCAATTGATATAATAATTAAGTGATTAATTTTGTGCTATGAAACAGATACTGTCAAGAATTGTAAATGTCAACTGAATTAAAGAAATAAATTATAAGATGATCAACATCATGAACTTTGGAATATAGACTTTTGTTATTTATTCACTATATTGCTCTGTAATTACATTGAGCTTCTTAAATAAGGATTGGTATATATTATAAGGAAATAAAGTAGATTTCCACAGAAGATATCTCACTGCTGATGCAATTCTCTATCTATATAAAAACCAAGTACGTCCAAGGATGGAGTACTGCTGCCACATCTGGGCAGGAGCTGCTAAAAACAGCCTATCCTGCCTTGACAGAGTATAAAATAGGCTTCGTGGCTTAGTAGGGGATGTCCTTTTCTCTTCCCTGCAACCTCTCTCCCACAGGAGAGACGTTGCGAGCCTGTCTTTGTTTTATCGTTACTTCCAAGGCAAGTGCTTGTCTGAGCTTCAATCTCTGGTCCTCCCTCGCCAATCTTTCACGATAAACACCCGTCTAGCTGAAACCACTGTCATAAATTTTTCCCACTCTTTATCTATGCCAAAACCAAAACGTAGATTCCATGAACGAAGCTTCTTTCTTAGAACTGCACGCCTGTGGAACTCTGTTTCGTTTGCCTGTTTCCCACCTGACTACAGCCTGGATGTCTTCAAGTCCAACATAAACAAATTCCTGATGAACCGCCCCCTTAAGTAAGACACTTTATCAAACCTCCAATACTAATGTACTGTACACGCAATAACCCTTACCCCTGAGTGGCTTCCGGGCCTTGATAAGTGGTGACTACCTTGTAAAAAGAATATATATATATGTGTGTGTGTGTGTGTGTGTGTGTGTCAATTCAACTTTTTTTTAATTATTCACCCCTTTTTTGTTGTTTATTTACGATCCATGTGTGTTGACAATAAAACACAATGCACGACATGAAAGGAAAGCCCAACACGTGGTCTCATAAGAAACGCATAAACAGAATATCAAATATTCTTATCTTTCACCTGCGTTTCCAAGAATTATGGCGACTCTAACTTTCCATACTTTTCTTTCAAATTCAAGATAAGATACTTAGTCTTTTATACATATTGCGTATGTGGTTGTAATATGGTGACTTTTGCGCAGAGAAAATGCCCCATAGGCAGGCTTCTGCCGAAAAGATCTACGGTTAACCAATTCTTTGTTGATAACAGAACGGATGATATGAAAAGCACACGAACATAGTGTAAAAAGAATAACAGAATAATATTAACGAACACACACACATTCTTTGTTTCTCATATCCTGCTTAGCACGCACAGAGAACACCTTTCAGTGCGTTTTTTTTTTTCATTATTTATACTACTCCTCATCATCATCATCATCATCATCATCTATTGTTTGTATTGGATTCACAAATATTTTTCTAGCCAGAATTCTTTCTGGAAAGATGTCGAGGATTACGGGAAGGACCAGGTGAAGGTTGCCAACATCTCAAGTGAAAGTGATTTTTGTGGAACGAACTAGATTCGCACTTAGGACACCCAGGTCGTCTGTTCGTGTCGTTAACAACTTTACCACCGTCGCCTCCAGCTATTCATACTAATAGTTTGCCAGAATGCAGGTGACATTCACTTAACATTGATTATATCTTTAGCTTATATTTAAATATTAGTATAGAGCAGAAAGAGGCTTGCAACGTCACTCCTACAAGAAAGAGGCAGCAGAGACGAGACAAGGGTATCACCCACTAGATTTCAAAGTCGTTTTTGTACCCTGTTTGCCTTGTTGGTCCACCGACTTAATCGGATTTGGATCTTAGAATTCACTCTTGTCCGTTCGTCTGTCCGTCCGTTCGTTCCAAAAATTCTCAATGACTACTCAGTATACTTTCTGAAATTTTGCATGAAGTTCAAACTTGGCAAGAGAGGAAATGTAACATTCTCGGGTTTGGGATAAAAATTTTGCTTGCGTTCCCAGGGGGTCAAAAGAGATCAGAATTGCCAAAAATAGCACTTTTCGGGACATAAAATATTTTCCGACCGTTAGATGTTGCTGAAAATTACCCAAAAGCAAGATTATGTGGATATACATGTGGAAACGTAATATTTGACCCTGGAAAAATTCTGGTTGTATCTCCAGGGAGTCAAAAGGGGTCAAAATGGCCAAAAATAGCACTTTTCGGGACATAAAATCTATTCCAACTATTAGATTTTGCTGAAAATTACCCAAAAGCAAGTGAGAAGCCTTGACTGTCATTTGAGCGGTCAGGTTTCAATCCTGGCTTGAGGCAGTTGCCTGTCTAGCCGCACTGATGAGCTGTGAAACAGCAAAACAGTACTGTATGTGGATCACTATATATATATATATATATATATATATATATATATAGTACTGATTTTAAAAGTTGTTAAAAATAACTTGGGTGCCATCAGCTAGAATCGAAACCAAAACATTCAGTGCTCCATATATATATATATATATATATATATATATATATATATATATATATATATATATATATATGAATTAAATTAAAAAATAAATTAGAAAGATGGTGGATAAAAAATTAAATAGAACTTTATTAAATCATCAGATCAATAAAGAACGAAAATGAGAAGAAAATGGAAAAGAAATATTTTAGGCCATGGCATTTCAAAGTTAAATGCTTCTCATCACAAAAGAGAAAAAAACGACATTGTAACACTATACGGATGTACAAAAATAAAACCGCCTTGAGAACATTTAGATTTAAAACAAAAAAATGGTGTGAATTAATGAGAACTATTATATATATATATATATATATATATATATATATATATATATATATATATATATATATATATATATATATATATATATAATTATTACTATGATAATCTTTAATATCTAAAGACACTAGTGTTTCATCTTTTCAGGAATCATCATGCAGGGAGTTTACAGCCAGTTGGGAGATTCAAACCCAGCCACAAACAATTTCTGGCTTCATCAGTAAAGAACAAATTACGCAGACAACGTTAACCATGAGAATTACAGTTGAAATTTAAACATATATATATATATATATATATATATATATATATATATATATATATATATATATAAGCGAAGATGTATGTATGTATGTGTGTATGTTTGTGTGTCTGAATAAAATCTTTCGACAGACTGAACAAAAATTCACAGACTTGGTCTCATATGAAAGCCCCATCCTTCGGCCAACAAATATCGAATAATTGGCCAAAAACGTTAATTTTTTCTCCCTGAAATCAACACTTTTCTACAGGGTGGGTTAGCAAAAACCGTCCTCTCATGACGAGATCAGTTGTACGCATGCGTCAGACGACGTCATAACCGGATTTAGTTTAAATATTTGAAGAACTGACACAATTTCATGTACGTCGTGTTAGCTCAGTTGGTTAGAGCGTTGGGTCATTATTTAAACGTTTTGGCTTTGAATCGTGGTGTGAGATTTCTTCTTTTTTTTCGATTTTTTAAATTTTAATATTGAAGCAGGATTATTTAAGCCTTTTTTCACGTAACATTCGTTTTTCTGGGTTTTTTTTTACTTTGCTTATTCTTAGGTTTTCATTAATACCCCCACCCCCGATCGACCACACACACCTCCAAACACCCGGGTACCCACCGATTTTTTAAATTTTAATATCGAAACAGGCTTATTTAAGCCATTTTTCACGTGTTTTTTTTTGGGGGGGGGGTTATTTTTCAGATTTTTTAAAGCAGTTTTAACGTTCGCTTTTCTGTTTTTTTGTTTTTGTTTTTTCGATTTTTACATTTAACAGCGTTCGTTTGCCTTACGTTAGTTTTTTTGGTGATTTTTTTTCGATGTTTTGATTACCCCCTCCTCCACCACCACCGCCCGGGTACTCCCCCGCTTTATTTTTCAGATAAGTTTTAACGCTCGTTTTTCTGTTTTCTTTTTTTACTTCACTTATTCTTAGGTTTTCATTAACACCCCTAATCCCGCCCGACCACACACACCTTCAAACACTCGGGCAACGCCGGGTACCCCCCCTCCCACTAGTTTATTATAAAATGTCAAAACGTCCCTCCAGAGTGATCTAATGAATGTAACATATATATATATATATATATATATATATAATCTTATTTGTTGTAAATAGAAATGAACAAAAATTATGATATTTGACTGATGTGTCTTGACTGTGTACTTCGCATATATGTACAGCACACTGAGTTTCACCTTAAATGAATTCAGACGCAGACGCCATCCATCAGCACACATAACTGACGCAGATTATGCAGACGATATTGCACTTTTCGTGAATAGCACTGCTGATGTGCAAACACTGTTACATAAGCTAGAAAAGTCTGCAAATGACATCGGTCTTTACTTTAATGCAGATAAGACAAAGTTTATGCGGGGGGAGAGATCACTGCTCTAGATGGAACAACACTGAAATAAGCCACTGAGTTTACGTACCTGGGCAGCAACAAAGGTTCCATGGAGAGAGATATCGAAATTAGCAAATCAAAAGCATCAGCTGCGTTGAATATGTTGTAGTCAGTATGGACTTCAAGGTTAACTAACAAACTGAAAAGGCAATTCTTAAGAGCAGTGGTAGAGTCTGTCCTTGTTTATGATGCTGCAAAATATTTGAAAGGAAGCTAGAAGGCACATACACCCATATGCTATGAACAGTGTTGGCAAGATAATCCCATGAAGCAGCAACTTTATGGCAACCTACCTGCCATATCTACTACCATCAAAGAGCCACGTCTACGATTTGCCGGTTACTGTCAAAGGAGAAAGCAATAACTGATGAGAAATGTATTGCTTTGGATTCCATGGCATGCGCACACAAGCATAGGATGACCGAGACCCACGTACATCCAGCAAATTACACATGGCGCCAACTGTGATCCTGAAAATCTGAGGTAGCTCAAGGAAGACAAATTTGGAGAGAGAAAGTCACATTGGCCTAGGCAAGGAGCCCGACCAGATAGATAGATAGATAGATAGATAGATAGATAGATAGATAGATAGATAGATAGATAGACTGATGTGGGGTGCAATCAATTAGTATGTATTTTAATCTGATGATTTCCAGATCCAGATGAAATTCTTAGGATTTTGAGTAGCTTAATTTCCATATATATTTTCATAACTTAATAATTACAGATTACATCTTGTATAATACTGTAAAATTATTATTATATTAGTATAATATTTATAAGATAAACCCAATCAATTAAAGAAGCGCAATATACAAGATAGAGCAATATCATAAGCGAAAACTTGGAATAAAATTCAGTAAAATAATAAAAGAAAATTTTTAATTGTGACAAATTTATTATTCGACAAGGAATACAAAAATTTAAATTTATTTCCTTAATCTATGGATTTTCAATAAATGGCTTGTATTATCAGGGGAAATTTTTATTTAGCAAAATAATGTTAATAGTGAGTCACTGAATTTAATTCGTAATTTTCGTAACATACTATCATTCAAACGCAGTATTGTTTGAATACATTGTTCAGTGGGAGTTTTAGTCATTTAGAACTGCTTTAAAGCTTTACCGTTCACTCATTTTTCGACCAAATTTCAAACAATTATTACAGCTTGTAGAGCACCTTATCAGCTATATTGTGAAAAAAAAATTCAATTTTCGTTGAGTAAAACAAAATTTTTGATGAATTTACTGGCGTTCAAAATCGTACAAAAACCGTAAGAAGATGAGCGACGTTTTTTACGACTAGTTTCCATAGCAACCACGTCGCTTCAAAAATAAGTGAAACAGATAGAATGAAAGAATGAAAGGGATGTAATTGAGGGGGAATTTATTGAAAGCAGACGAGTGCCATACATTTTTATTGCTGCAAGCCTGGATTACAATAGAAAAATGCGAGCATGAAAAGCAATATGGTTAAGCTTAAACATGGAAAAGTAAAGTACTAGTTGTTAAAACTGGGAAAAAAAGGGCAAGATATTCTAGTAAAAAAATATAATAAATTTATAATTTAAAATATTGCAGCATTAAGAATTAAAAAAAAAATCAATTTATAGCATCAATTCTTAATGATGCAACATTTTAAGTTATTAATTTATTATATTTTTTACTAGAATATCTTGTCCTTTTCTTTTCCAGTTTTAACAGCCAGTCCTTTACTTTTTCATGTTTAAGCTTAACCATATTACTTTTCAACCTCGTATATTTCTATTGTATATATATGTGTGCGCGCGCGTGTGTGTAGAAAAACAATTCTAACGTTCGTTGGTCACAATGAAACCTATTAATTTCTCATTTGATTTAGATTTCTACGTTTATTTCTTTTTTCTTTGCCGCTTGTCATACATTGTTTTTATGGTATTTAATTTTATGATTTATCATTTATATATATATATATATATATATATATATATATATATATATATATATATAGTCATAGCTGTGTTTTTGAAGAACGATTTTGAATGTTTTTCAACATTTGATTCAAGTTCCTTTGTGTACAGGAATATGTATGCAGAAGAGGAAAGGCCTTCGACCTCTGGTTCCTGTAGGTCTGTTAGCTAAAAGAAGCTTTTATGACAAGGTCAGGATGCAGAGATAAGCTCTCAAGCCATTTACAAACGTGCTTTTTTGCACTTTATATTTGTTTTTTTGTAAAATATATACCAGCCACAAATTTAGCAATATGACAGAGTTTGGGGGCAGCATAAGCAATTTTATCATAAATGAGTTTGAAAATAAAAAAAAAATGTAATACTAAAGCCGAGTTAATAAATATTTGCTTCTGTGAGGCTTTAATCACGCAAAATACATGTTAAAATATTCCTTAATTCTCGGATGGAATTATGTCTTTAAAATATTCGTTTTTTAAATATTCTAATCATCCATTAAAATTAAAATTAACCGTTATAGTCACTCACATCTCACTTCGCATTCGCATTTCGCATTGATTTAGGTATTTTTAATGGCTTAGTGAGTATTTAGAGAAAGAGTCACGCTTAATGCTTCATCGTTTTAATCTAATTCACATGTGTGTGTGTGTGTGTGTGTGTGTGTGTGTGTGTGTGTGTGTGTGTGTATCACAAACATGAATGTAAATTAGATGGGAAAATAATAATTTTCTTTTGCTTCTATATTATTATTATTATTATTATTATTATTATTATTATTATTATTATTATTATTATCATTATTATCATTATTATTATTATTATAGTAATAATAATAATAATAATGATAATAATAATTATAATAATAATTATAATAATAATAATTATAATAATAATATTAATCATAATAATAATAATAATAATTATAATAATAATAATAATAATAGTAATAATAATAATAATAATTAATAATAATAATAGCAATAATAACAATAATAATAATAGTAGTAGTAGTAGTAATAATAATAATAATAATAAATACTAAATAATAATAATAATAATCGAAAGAGGCAGAAAATAGTGGAAATCTGTGGAGACTTGTTGTCACTCAAACTCCACGGAACACCAAAGAGAAAATCGTTGATGATGTGTGGCTACTTCTAGAGAGTAAATAATTCTAATAACACTTATAAATAACAATAACAATAAGAAAAAGAAGAAGAATAAAGACAGAAGTTTAAATATAATGCGAACGGACATGTCGCTGCTCAACTCCCTATATAGTGCCCCTATAGGCATGTTCCCGAATAGTAGCCCCTTACGTCGAAGAGACAATATGCCTTGTTTAGGGCAAATAAGAGTAAAAATAAAAGACCTTCATAATCACGTTAACATATCGGTTTTCGTTAGATCACCGAAGTTAAGCAAGGTTGAGCCTGGTCAGTACCAGATGGGTGACCAATTTGGAAATTCCAGGCGCTTTATGTAGAAGCGTCGACACCTTCCTGCACGAACTGCAAAAAAACTAACGTCGTCCTCTCCCCTAACAGTGATATGCATGCGACTGGAGACCGATTGTAAATTTTATACTCCCATGGAGTTTCCTCCTTTGGAGGAAGCCTGTTAAACCCTCCTAGGATAAGTGCCATAATTTCCATTTTTTTCCTTCAATTTTGCCTCTTAGGATGCAAAGCTCTCATTCAGAAAGGATCGTTTCACTTATTAGTGTTTCATAATTCCATTATTCTTTGACATATTATTCTGTTTTATTGTTTATTATTCTATTATTCTATTAATCTGTTATTCTTCTGGTGTTTCTACAATTAATTAATTAGATTTTGACAATATTTTGTGTGAAGTTTAATGACTGATGCCAGAAGCTGACGTAGTTCGATTTAAAAAATTGTTTCTACAGTCATGAAGATGAAATGCTTTCAAGTCACAAGTTTTTGTCTAATATATCAATTTTCTTCATTCGCTTTTACTCACAATTCTCAAAAAGTTGCTATTAATGGTTGTCTACATAGAACAAGTATTGATGACCCAAGAAAAAAATTCCGATTTCGCTCCAGGAAGATTAAAATGCTATCAAATCGAAAACTATTTCAAATTTTTGTACGAGCCTTTTTCAAGTCTCACACAAAAACACACATTCACATTTCAAGCTATGTCATATACATACGCGCACACAAACATACGCGCCCACGTCCACACATGTACACATATTCACGTTGGCGTACATACACTCACATTCACGTGTATAGACACACACGCTAACGCACCTTTGGACGACGTCACTTCCGCTTTCTAAGGAATTATACACATGCGCGAATGACCACCGGAAACGAGTATAAAACAAAGAGACAAGCTGTTTCTAATCCTTTTTAGAACCAACTCTCGACCAGAGAGGTTGGGCTAACCAGCCGCCTCCCGAAAGGGAGGCGCACGCTCGCGCACGTTAACGCCACTTACTACTATGTATGGGGCACAAGCTAACAGACTGTATGTACACATTCCCACTCTTTCTCTATCTACTACTGGTCCCTGAGAACACCTTCGCGTAGCTGACTACTAACTGATGTCAACTCTCATATCCTCTTCTTTGTCTACACGCTGGACTATCATTCTCAATTTCCACTACAACATTCATTTCTCTTCCCACGCGCGAACAAACGATTCGTTTGTTTATTTTGGTTAAATTCACCTAAAATCTGTTTTTCTTTAATTATATCATTTTAGTATTAGTGGTTGCAGGGAGAGATAATTCAAACTTGACTTATTTGTAACTTCGTTTTATTTTTTCATCATTGTTTGGTCTTACCCCATCATATAACAGCAGAATATTGACTGTATCTCATATGTTGAAAACGAAAATATCAACATATGGTGTGTTGTTCATTTCTGTCTTGGGAAAAACAGTTTCCATACTTTTTAATACAGTGTTGTCAACGTATATAATGTGTTTTGTTTCTTGTTTGTTTTTGTCTAGGCATTACTTTGTTCAATTTCTGTTCAGCTTCGTTTTCTTTTATTTCTTTTCGTAAACCAATTTTACTGAAAAACACTGCAGTATAAGAAATGAATCTGTATATATTTTTTTTTCTTTTCGTTTTTTATGAAATGGGCAAAAACAGACTCAGCTGGAAGTCATATTCTGCTTGTTTATCTTTTTTGGCATAATAATAAACATTAATCCCCCCTAACTTTTATATATATATATATATATATATATATATATATATATATATATATAGTTAGTGGAGATGGTAATTAATAAAAATTGAAGAAAGTGGTCAATACTGTTGTAGAGCAAATATGCGTTTTATTTTTTATTTTTTATTACCGTATCTTTCTGTTGAGTTACATTATTGTTTCGGCTACACGGCCGTTTTTTTTTTTTGCCGTCTGTAGCGTCCTCAGACTTTTACAGAAAAAAAAAAACGACGCTACAGACGGCCAAAAAAACGGCCGTGTAGCCGAAACAATAATGTAACTTAACAGAAAGATACGGTAATAAAAATGAAACGTATATATATATATATATATATATATATATATATATATATATATATATATATATATATATATATATATATATATATATATATATGGCATAATTGCGTTGACATACTGGTTCTCGTCAGATCACTGAAGTTGAGCCTGATTAATACCAGATGGGTAACCATTTTGGAATTCTAGGCACTGTATGTGCTCTCCGCTTATCTTGGCATTTGTTTCCAGTTGTCTTGTACAGACACTCCATTTGCCACTGGTATTTAACAATGTCAACTCAGGAGAGGTGTGGATGGAGATTGCGACCTTTTTCTACAAAAATTTCACATGCAGGCACCCCTACGGTGGTTAACCATAGACTGTCAAGACTGAAGGAGCCTTATATATATATATATATATATATATATATATATATATATATATATATATATATATATATATATATATATATATATATAACTACTTAATTTACTCACATAAAATTAATATACGAAAGTATAGATTTATGCGTAAACATCCACTCTAGGATTCCTCAGGCTTATGCGCATAAGCCTGAGGAGTCCTAGAGTGGATGAAACGCCGAATATTCAGTGTAGCTTAATCGCCATATATATTTTATAAATTATTATATATATCAATCATATTTATATATATATATATATATATATATATATATATATATGTATGTATATGTATATATATATATATATATATAAGTGAGAATGTGTGTCTGTGAAGACACTTTTCAACCTATATACTCAACGAATTTTTATATACAGACTTAAAATTTGGTATAGGATATTCAGACATGTAGAATACTTTTTAATTGGTTTTCATCCGGATAACCAGGTTCCTAATGGGTCAAAATATATATATAGTTAGTGGAGATGGTAATTAATAAAAACTGAAGAAAGTGCTCAATACTGTTGTAGAGCAAATATGCGTTTTATTTTTTATTACCGTATCTTTCTGTTAAGTTACATTATTGTTTCAGCTACCCGACCGTTTTTTTTTTTTTTTTTTCCGTCTGTAGCTTCCTCAGACTTTTACAGAAAACCTGTCTGTAAAAGTCTGAGGAAGCTACAGACGGCCAAAAAAAAAAACGGCTGGGTAGCCAAAACAATAATGTAACTTAACAGAAAGATACGGTAATAAAAATAAAACGTGTATATATATATATATATATATATATATATATATAACATATATATAACATATATATAACATATATATGGCATAATTGCGTTGACACACTGGTTCTCGTCAGATCACTGAAGTTGAGCCTAGTTAGTACCGGATGAGTGACCATTTGGGAATTCTAGGCACTGTATGTGCTCTCTGCTTATCTTGGCATTTATATTCAGTTGTCCTGTACAGACACTCCACTTGCCAGAGGTATTTAACAATGTCGACTCAGGAGAGGTGTGGTTGGAGATTGCGCACCTTTTTCCACAAAAATTTCACATGCAGACACCCCTACGATGGTTGACCATAGTCTGTCAAGACTGAAGGAGCCTTATATATATATATATGTATGTATATATATATATATATATATATATATATATATATATATATATATATATAACTACTTAATTTACTCACATAAAATTAATATACGAAAGTATAGATTTATGCGTAAACGTTAAGTATTTACTTCAAAAGTGCTCAATACGTAGGTAGAGCTAGTTAGTAATTTATAAAATATATATGGCGATTAAGCTACACTGAATATTCGGCGTTTCATCCACTCTAGGATTCCTCAGGCTTATGCGCATAAGCCTGAGGAGTCCTAGAGTGGATGAAACGCCGAATATTCAGTGTAGCTTAATCGCCATATATATTTTATAAATTATTATATGTATCAATCAAGTGAGAATGTGTGTCTGTGAGGACACTTTTCAACCTATATACTCAACGAATTTTTATATACATACTTGAAATTTGGTATAGGATATTCAGACATGTAGAATACTTTTTAATTGGTTTTCATCCGGATAACCAGGTTCCTAATGGGTCAAAATTGAGAAATTGGTACGTGGCAATCATTGGATTTTTATCTGTTTGTCAACTGGTTCACGACTGCTCTTTTGCGAACGATTAACATTATGTTAAGAATAAATAGGTTTGAAAACATTTTTAATGTCGTGTCAAGTTGGCCTAATGGTTATTGTACATGACTCATTGTCTTTAGGTTTTGGTTTGCTGGTGATGAGGTTATCTGAAGATTAATCGGTTTTCTTCTGGAAAAAAGGCTGCTAAACGGTCAAAATTGAAAAATTGGTACGTGCGGGGGGGGGGGGGAGATCGCCAGATTTTTATCTGTTTGGTAACTGTTTCATGAATGCGCATGCATGAATGATTCATATGACAGGTTCCTTATATTAAGAATAAGTAGGTTTGACGGTGACCAACAATAAAACCCAGCACCCTTCTAACTCTTATACTCGAGTGACCCACACTTGATAAACAGTGATCTTTCAGTAAAGTTTTTGTTGAGGGAAATATGATTTACTTGGGTGTGGAGAATAGTTGCCTCGAATGATTTCTGATAGTGATCTGTTTATCCATTACTTATTCTTACCTGTTTATAAACATGCACACGGAAGATATGTTATTCCTAGCACGTTGGTTGGCTACTGTTTGTTGGGGTGGTTAAATTATGAATGTACATTTCATTCTATGTGCTGTTGTCGGATTGATACGATCTCAAATCACAGTTAATCCTGATAACAGTTATAGCTATTTATTTGCTTTCCGACGGAAGCAAAATGTGACACAAGGTCATTCTTAATGTGGAGGGAAGACTAGCTCTCCAAAAAGGGGCATTCTGGAAGTAAGCAAAAATAAAATGACCTTAGTATAGAAAGATTTCCCCTCCATTAACTAAGGACAAATTAACTTGAATGTAGTCTCAGAACAGATACTACGCTCTGATCCTGGCCCGTACCGGATAATTTTTATATTAATTGGATTATTCGGACTGCCGTTCTCATTTCAATGTTATTATCCCAACGTTTCGGACGATGTAATCTCTGGCCTTCTTCAGGTGTATTTTGTCGAACTTGGGAAAATTTCTGTTGAATTCAGGAATTTGAACGGAATTTTGAATGGAATCATTCTCGAGTTTGACAAGATACACCTGAATAATGCTATAATTGTTAATCTTCATCTCAAAAATTCAGAAGCAGTTATACTTTTGTTGCCGTTACATTCCCGACACAATGATCACATTCTCACGCTGTCAGATAAAGTCATCATATTCCCTACACCTCCGCACACGGTTCTTGTTCCATTCTCTTGTTTCTGTCTGTCAAAACCTCATTATATTTTGAGTTATTAAAAAAGCAAACAGTGTTGTGTTTTCTTCCTGTTGCTTTCCTAACGTGTTATTCATTTGTCTTACCATATCACACAATGACAAAACAGGAACTCAAGGCAGGTGGTCTGGTTAGATGCTTCCAGTTTAGCTTTCAACTAAAAAAAAAAAACATGTTATTTATTTACACTGGAATAAAATTTTAATTGAAAAAAATATATATATCAATTTAAAATTTACATTTAACCGCGAATGTTTTTTAAGATAACATGATTGCAATTTTCTTTCGATCATTACGCATTCGCCCCCCCCCCACACACACACTTATCTTTTCGTTTGATTGATTTCTTCTTAGAAAATATTTACACTTTTGTAAAATAAATTTAGTTAAGGAATATATGTCGTTTAAAAACCTGTCTTGCAATTAAATAAAGCGGATATCTAACGAAATGTTAGACTTTAATTCACATAAATATTTTCGAGTTTGTCCTATTCTTCTTTTGATTACGAAATAGACTTGATATGAAATAATAGTTAACGCTAGTGCACTATTTAAACGGGAGTATTTTTTGTTCTTATAAGGAAAAAGGGAGACAATCTAAATTTTAATGATACTTTTTATTGAATACTTTCATTTTATTAAAGACTAACCTGGTTGCCCGGCGTTGCCTGGGTGTTTGGAGGTGTGTGTTGAGCAAAAAAAAAAAAAAAAAACGTGATAGTAGGTAGGTAGGCTCGAACCCGCATCACAAAGAAGGAAAAGAACGTGAAAAAAAAAGTTAAGTCTTTGCCGTTGCGTCCATCGCCAAACTGGAATTGGTGAATGCTTAAATTAAAACTAATCAATCAAAAAGAGGGCATGACTTTCGAAAATATCGGCGAAAAAAAAGCGCCCCCTCCTTGTAGAAAAGTGCCCAGTTGAGGGTGAAGCCAATTTTTCGATATTTGTTGTCCAAAGGGTCGATCTTGAAAACAGTACCGATTTTGTGAAAATCCATTGCCTCTGTCGAAAGTTTACGGCATACATACATACATACAAACATACATACATACATACATACATACATACATACATACATACATACATACATACATACATTTAAACAAACAGGTGAGATTTATATTATAGAAGATGTTTACCCTTTTCAAAAAATGCATTGAAAAAAAATCAACTGCAAACATTTCAAAATATTCTTATTTGACTGTTGCATCTTATATCTAAATAATTATATGTTTTAAAGAAAGGTATATAAAAATAAACTATAAATTGAAATGAACTTTTTTCATGTATTTAAGCCATGTGGTTATTTGAGAGTTTGCTATTTCTTTACGCAATCCTTTACATTATTATTGAAGATTGAGATCATTGAGATCTTTTTTCAGTGTACTGATTGGGTCGTAGAGAACAGATAATGCAGTGTTATAACATATGGTCATCCTCTCCACATTTGCAGATGGTTGAACCAAATTTTGAGCGCCATCTGATCGTAATAGCTTTTGATTGCCCGATTCCTGTGCGATTAGATGTCTTCCACTTGATCCAGAATGTTTCCCAGCAAGAATGAATGACTTAGGAATGGGAGATTCCCATGTACTTATTCACTAGGCTAATAACACTGTTTCACTTTCTTTGTTTTTACTGCCGCCTCTACCCATTTCGTTCACAAATATCGTTAAAAATTTGGAAAACTCTCTGAATTAGTGCCTTATATGTGTGGCTTAAATTTCATTAAAATCGGACTTACGTATTTGAAATTTTCAAGGGGTTCTGAACTAAGGGGTCACTTAGCGGTAGAGACACGTAGATATTCGATCCATAAGGAATAAGTTAGAAATTTAGAGCTACTTCAATTTCTTTCCTGGGAGAATTTATACATGCAGTAGAACCCTGGGATATAGTGACCTTAGGATATAGTTGGGTTTTTTTTCAGGTTACGGTGTGGAATAGAAATGTTTTTTCAGCCCCTGGTTATAATATTTGTCCCGCATTATAATGTTATTTATAATGTTATTTGATTATATACATGTGTATTATATATATAATATATATATATATATATATATATATATATATATATATATATATATATATATATATATATATATATATATATATATATATATATATATATTTGTACCGTATTTTGTTACGAATTTTTAATACCGTATCGCGGGGTTCTACTGTTTGATATAGATTTCATCAAATAAGATATATTTGAAGAGGTTATAACACCATGCCCCCTTCCTTACGGAAACTCTTAGAGATTCGGAACATATTCATTGTCTTCCTTAGTAAATTTTACATGACATTACACTTTTAGGTGTTATATAGATTCTCTAACCTTTCTTTCTATAGAGAACATACAAGCATCATACATGCAGACATTATCCATCTTATACAATACAGAATCACAGAATAGGAAGTAGAATTTAACCGAACCTTTGCCTGAGTGAAGCCAACCACTGGCTGATGATACATCAATCTGGGGGGGGGGGGCAGGAATAACAATGAATCTGATTGGTTAAATAGCTAAACTAAACATCATGTTTAAATATAAAAACACCAGGTAACAAGAATTCCTTGCATTTTAGCCTGAAGATTTTCCCTGGAAATGAAACACAGAAGCTTTCACTGCCATTTATTTTCATATCAGGAGAGAAAACAGGCCGTTTCAAGGCCTTCCTCTTCTTGGTTTATTCACTCGTAGACTTGTATATAGACGTGTTAATCTTTTTTTTCTTGTGGGGTATTTCATTTAGTCCTCCAGGTAATATCGGGTCATTAGAAGAGAATATGCACGGTTTCGGGGCTTTCCTCTCAATATATATATATATATATATATATATATATATATATATATATATATATATATATATATATATAGAGAGAGAGAGAGAGAGAGAGAGAGGAGAGAGAAGAAGAAAAAATTGTTTAAATTAAAAAAGCCATTTAATGTAAAAGAAAAATAAGTTGGGGAGGGAGATAAACTATTTGAACTCTGAATGTTTCTTTGTTCTAGTTTTGTCATTTTCTTTTAAATATCAGTAATTTAAATGTTAATTGGTCTTTCTGTCGTGATAAAACCTAATTAGTTTGTTTAAATCTAATCGCTATTTTTTCCCAAATTTTTTTGTTTGGTTTCTTCCTCCCCCATTTTATCCCAAATAAAGGTTATTACCGTTTATTAACTCTTTATAAATGAACTACGCCTACCCTGTCTTTGTTTCTGCTTTTGTTTGTAACTTGTGCAAAAGCCAAGAGGCGTTGGTGTGTTCAATAAAATTACAAAAGAAGCGACGACAGTGCGCCTTCTTGGAGAATCAATACGTACACTCACCCGAGGCACAGCAAAACCCATGGAACTTATGTATACTAATTCAGCCGAAATATTAAATTGACTATTCGAACATCACTTTCCGGGGTTCATTGGAAAAGTTGATGAGACAGCAATCTTACTTTCGATTTTCATTTTCTGTTTGTTGTCAAATGTTAATCAGAAAGAACTTGAATACCTACGAGACGATATTCTTGGGTGTCTAAGCATATGCAGCCATTCTTTTCCCTGGATGGCTGTGCATCCAATTGCTACTTGCAACATGAAATGCATGCTTGAATGGTCCAAAGACTCTTTTGTCCAAAGGCTGGAGGCAATGACGTGTGTGATTAGGAAAGCTGAGCAGAACGATGTACTTTTTCTGACAAAAGTCGAACACATCCAAGGGCACGTGGAATTTGTCGTTGTCCAATATGGATAACACTTTCTGGTCTGGGCTGCAATGTGCAAAAGAAACAAAATGGTGCCGGCATTGAAGGAAGATCTTCTTTGTCGTCCACCAAGGGCGACTGGCAAAACCATGTACACCGGGAGGTGCAACATGCATCATGAAATCTCTGAAATTCACTCTTGGAAAAATTAAACAGGAAGGCACTGAGTTCTTAATGGTATTGATGAAGCCAAGCATCATCACACTATGATCCCTTTTATGGGAGACCATCTTTGCAACTTGAGTGACCTCTGCCTCTACCACCACTCCTTGAGGTTTCTGTAATGTTTGAAGATTTATTTCTAGTTTTTAGATGTCTTCCGGGTCAGATCAATAACGTCCGTACAGGTCTTTGATGTTATCAAAGAATGTTGTCATATTCGTTTTGTTAAACGCAGTTGCCTTTACAAGACTGATCGATTCTGAAGTCCGGAACTTATTTTGTTTTGGGGGCTGTTTTGAAAGCTGAACAGCATGTCCTCTCCTGTTTGTCCACCCAATTGCCAGCGAAGTGTGTTTTGTTTCTAACAGCGAGTTGATAAGCCAGCCTTTTAAGAGTTTTATTGTCAATCGTACACCCAATTCAATGTATTCCACAAATGCCTCTTCAGATTGGCTGAAGGTCTGTCATGATCGACAGCTGTCTGGAAAGGTTTGCATTTATTCTTTTCCTTGGAAGACCTGTACAAAATGTCTTTGTTGACTCTGTACTGTTCAGCCACTTGGCGAAGTGTCTGTCCATTATCAACTGCATCCACGGCCTTGTCCATGTCTTCAAGTGAACAGGACTTCTCTCAGGTTTTCTTTTTTTATTTTCTGTAATTAAAAATAAAAAAGCTCAAATAATAAAAAAGTAATATAGTAGCTGCATGAAAAATAACGGATGGATTACATTGATACAAATCAAGAACAGGTCGATACAGGCCGGGGCAGGGTGATACATGTATCAACTTGCCCCATATCAATCTGCCCCAAAGGAGGTTACTGCAAAACATAGTACATAGACACTCCACAAAGACAGCTATTTTTCTCACAGTGTAGATAGCTTTCATAGCTAACATTCAATAGCTTGCCAATTTTGTGTTGCAGACGCCCCTCCATGGGATTAATGGACTATCTTATGACGTCACTTCCTCTGGTGACGTCACTTCCGGGAACGAGTACTAGTGCTCTGATTGGTACGCGGCCAAGGATGTCGTGTGCAAACGCCCTACAGTTGAGGAATGGTATTGCTCAACATGCTTTTGCCTGTAATACGAGGGGCGTGCAATAAGTAATGCCCCTGACCCACTTCCAGTTGTCTGATCTAGCTGAAATTTCGCATGTGAAATGGTTTATATCTCTGCAGGTTATGTAGCAAAGTACAGCTCTGAACTAATTCTGGTTTCTGTTTTACAGATGTTTGAACTGAGTCAGGTGTGAAATAGAGCTTGTTGAATGTTGAGCAGTGATCCGGTTTTTGTATTTGAAAGGACGCACAACACAGGAGACTTTTGATGAAATAAAAGAAATTTATGGTGATAATGCCCCATCAAATGATCTTGTAAAACGCTGGCATCGTGAATTCAGACATGGCCGGAAGTCTGTGGAAACAGCTCCCAGACCTGGTCGCCCCCCCCTTCTGCCATTAATGAGGCATCTGTCCGTCAAGTTGAGACTGCCATTTTGAAAGATTGGCACATTACTATTCGCCAAATACCCCAAGATGTCAAGATTAGTACAGGGTCTGTGGAAACTATCATTCATAACCATTTCCATATGCATAAGGTGTCTGCCAGATGGATTCCCAAGTTGCTCACACCATTCCAGAAGCGAGAATGCATTGAGTGCTCGAGGATGAATTTGGACATGTGCCAAGAAGATGAGTCAAAGTTTTTCAAATACTTATTACACAGGAAGAAACCTGGGTCCATCACTATGATCCAGAGACCAAAGCCCAATCAATTCAGTGGAAGCATTTGGACTCACCACCTCCAAAGAAGGCAAGGGTGCAGCTCTCCGCTGGCAAGGTCATGCTCACAGTCTTCTGGGACCAGGACGGAGTAGTGATGACAGATTTCCTGGCAAAGGGTACCACAATTACAGGAGCCTATTATGCTTCACTTTTGAGGAAATTAAGGGAAGCTATGAAAATCAAGAAGCGGGGCAAGATCAGCAAAGATACCCTCCCCCCGCAGGACAACACTCTGGTCCACAACTTGCATGTCGCCAGATCAGAAGCACGGGCATGTGGTTATGTAATCCTCCCCCATTCTTCCTACTCTCCTGACCTTGCACCCTCTTACTTTCACCTCTTTCCAGCCATGAAGTTGTTTTTGAAAGGAAAGCGTTTCCCAGATGATGCAGTCTTGATTTCTGAAGTCACGTCGTGGTTGGAGGACCAACCTGGGGTGTTCTACAAAAACGGTCTCCAGAGCTGCATCAACCGATGGGAGAAATGCATAACTCTGGGTGGTTCCTATGTAAAGAAAGACTAATAACTGTGCCAAGTTTCGTTGCTCTACTGCTTTGGGAAGTGTGTCAGGGGCATTACTTATTGCACACCCGTCGTATATGTGAATACATGTTTGTTCCTAAAAGTCCTGTGTTCCTTCGTTCTCATTACCATTTAACACCATAACACTTTGCCTGCAAGAAATTTGCGCCATTAAATTATAAAGATTAAGAAAGGTAGTTAAAATTTGACTCATTTTGCTGAATCAACTCACACCGAGTGATTCCAGCGGGTTAGCGTTAGTTGTTTCACTGTGCAATATTGGTTGTGGGTGAAGGTTGGGCTTGATAAAAGATGGATCGGAAAAAGAAACAACCAGATTCAGCAAAATTATTGTAATATCAACCTGCCCCGCGTATCAATTTGTTCTGGTCTCCCCGACAGGCTGATTTATGACAGATTGATTGAAATTGAAACTAAAAACAATGAATGGATTGTCCGCTTAGGTAATTAAAAAATTTAAAAGGAACACAACTTTATGAATTACGTTTTTTAACGTAAATAAATAATTTTTTAACGTGAATAAATAATTTTTTAATGTAAATAAATAATTTTTTTCTTAACGTTATTAAATAATTTTTTAACGTAAATAAATAATTTTTTAA
The DNA here is from genome assembly GCF_053919585.1 of Euprymna scolopes. NCBI lineage: Eukaryota > Metazoa > Mollusca > Cephalopoda > Sepiida > Sepiolidae > Euprymna > Euprymna scolopes. The sequence continues at coordinate 40,603,294 of NC_136484.1, read as the reverse complement.
CATAAATAAATATTTTTTTAATGTAAATAAATAATTTTTTTAACGTAAATAAATAATTTTTTTAACGTAAATAAATAATTTTTTTCTTAACGTAAATAAATAATTTTTTTAACGTAAATAAATTTTTTTACGTAAATAAATAATTTTTTTAACATAAATAAATATTTTTTTAACTAAATAAATAATTTTTTTAACGTAAGTAAATAATTTTTTTTAGCATAAATAAATATATTTTTAACGTAAATAAATTATTTTTTAACGTTAATAAATTATTTTTTAACGTAAATAAATAATTTTTTATGTGAATAAATAATTTTTTTAACGTTAATAAATAATTTTTTAACGTAAATAAATATTTTTTATGTAAATAAATAATTTTTTAACGTAAATAAATAATTTTGTTTACGTAAATAAATATTTTTTAACGTAAATAAACAATTTTTATAACGTAAATAAATAATTGTTTTTAACGTAAATAAATAATTTTTTTAACGTAAATAAATAATTTTTTTAACGTAAATAAATAATTTTTTTAACGTAAATAAATAATTTTTTTTAACGTAAATAAATAATTTTTTTAACGTAAATAAATAATTTTTTTAACATAAATAAATAATTTTTTTATGTAAATAAATAATTTTTTAACGTAAATAAATTTTTTTACGTAAATAAATTTTTTAACGTAAATAAATAATTTTTTTAACGTAAATAAATAATTTTTTTAACGTAAATAAATATTTTTTTTTGACATAAATAATTTTTAAATCTTAAGAGAATTTATCGGAATTTCTAAATACGTTCCGTTATAAAACATAATCAGTTAACACTGTGCGTAGCTAAAGTAAAGTTGCGAAAAAATACTTTCTCCCTAGATCCCTTAACAACAAATAACAAAATGATAGTACTTTTCACTAGTGGGGAAGGTTTTTATAATAAATGAACTTTTCTCTACTAGTATAAATATCCATCAAACTATCGTTCGTCTTGGACGTTAGAAGAGCCTCCTCAACTCCAGTAGCCCATCATTTACTACAGTTTTAAACAATAAAATGCATGTTTACACTTTCGTTTTTAAAAAGTGGCGTAGCTAGATGGGGGTTGGGAGGCGGTCCACTCTGGGTTACAGCAAAAGAGGGGTGACACAATATCACCCCCCCAACAAAATTTTTCCGCCAGGCTAAGGTGCGAAATTAGTCCGAAAATAGGATTTATTTATCATAAGTTATGCAAAGTTTTCAAGTTTTTAATCTTTTATAAAATATTAGAAACTGTTACATTTTTTTAAACTAGCATGTCAGCCCGGCGTTGCCCGGGTGTTTGGAGGTATATGTTGAGCAAAAAAAAAAAAAAAAAGAAAAAAAAAAGCGGTAATTTTTTTTTAACTTTGACCCCTATTATGATACCTTAACATTTATTGTTTGGGCTCAAATCAATTTATTAAGTTAAGTCCATGCCAAAGGAACCTATGTCTAAAATTTCAAGTGTTTAGACCCAAAATTCTCGGAGGAGTTTGGTAGAGTTCTCAAATGGTCAAATCGTTGAACTTTGACCCGTTAACAGTCAAATTTCTGGCCGAAAGTGGATCACAAAGATTTTTCCAAATCTCAGTACCCTGTTTATCAAATTTCGAGTCTGTAGACTGAAAATTAACAGAGTTATTGCGTAGGGAAATGTACACAGACACACAGGCAGACACACACACATTCACTTTTATAGATATATAGATTGATTAGTAACTGCAGAATACTTTTGCCGATGTTTATTGAAAACTCTAAACGCTGTATTTTTTGTAGGTTTTAATAGTAAATCATTTGAAATCATGTGATGACACTCATTTCATTTTCTTTTAACTATGAAAAATAATTGGAAAAAGAATTAAGTGGTTTATATATATATATATATATATATATATATATATATATATATATATATATATATATATATATATATATATGTGGTGACATTTGAGCAGACCACCCCGGGTGACGTTTACTCTAGTGACGCCACTGCTCAGTTGAATGATTTTTCAATTGCGTAAGCGATGTTTTTTATTCTTTAAACTCCATATTATATATTTTTTTACTAGTACATTAATTGTATTTATTGGATTTTAAAGATTTGTTTGTAATATTTTTTGTATAAAAAAACAAATTGTTAACAAATGTGTGGCATTTCGCTGTTCTAGTGGATACAAACAGTGGAAAAGTCACATTTTCTGTTCTAGTGGATACAAACAGTGGAAAAGTCACATTTTCTGTTCTAGTGGATACAAACAGTGGAAAAGTCACATTTTCTGTTCTAGTGGATACAAACAGTGGAAAAGTCACATTTTCTGTTCTAGTGGATACAAACAGTGGAAAAGTCACATTTTCTGTTCTAGTGGATACAAACAGTGGAAAAGTCACATTTTCTGTTCTAGTGGATACAAACAGTGGAAAAGTCACATTTTCTGTTCTAGTGGATACAAACAGTGGAAAAGTCACATTTTCTGTTCTAGTGGATACAAACAGTGGAAAAGTCACATTTTCTGTTCTAGTGGATACAAACAGTGGAAAAGTCACATTTTCTGTTCTAGTGGATACAAACAGTGGAAAAGTCACATTTTCTGTTCTAGTGGATACAAACAGTGGAAAAGTCACATTTTCTGTTCTAGTGGATACAAACAGTGGAAAATCACATTTTCTTTTTCCTTTGGAAAATCCGATCTTATAAAAGAATGAATAAAATTTGTTAATCGAAATAATTTAATCCCAAGCAACATCGGGTTTCACTGCTAGTTTTAAATAGATATGTGATGATATACTTCTATATAAAATATATATAGTTCATTTTTTATAATAATCCTTTGCTCTCCGCCCCCTCTCTCTTTCTCTCCACCACTCTCTAACTTTCCTCTAACTTTTCCTCTTCCCCTCCTCATTCTTAACTCTCTCTCTCTCTCTCTCTTTTAAAGATTTATGTCATTTAATTCCTCTTTCTTTTTCTCTACTCATTCACCCTTTATTTACGTCATTGGTGCTTCTACAGAATTGGGACGAGCTTTTGTAGTCGATAAATGAAATTTTCAGATAAAAAACAATGGTTTCAAATGATTTTTTGTCAATTCTAATAAGTTACAATGGCAACTTCCACATTATGCAGTCGAAATTACCTGAATCTTGCTGAATTATTAAACAAAACAACTTTAATTGTGTTAGCAGGTGAAAAAGTGACGCACTTTTATTTAAATCAAAACGGAAACTTACCTCTTTTTTTTTTTTTTTTTAACTCTCCTGTGTCTTACAATCGTTTTCATAAAATCCTATTTTTTATTTTCCTTAATAAATAATTTTCTCCCTTATCGATTTTCGTAATTGTTGGAGATAATCATCTTAAAAATACGAGGAATGCATGGATACCATTGTTTTCATGTGAAATTCAGGCTTCCTTTCTAGGGCAATTGCTCTTGACATATCAAAGGCATTTGATAGAGTATGGCATAAAAGTTTACTTCACAAGATCTCCAGCTATGGTATAGCTGGAAATGTCTTCTCAGTTATTAAACCATTTCTCTTTGATAGGTTCATAAGAGTAGTAGTTGACGGGCAGAAATCAGAAGCTCTCAGTATTAATGCTGGAGTCCCTCAGGGGTCCATCCTGGGCCCAACTCTCTTCCTGATGTGCATTAATGATCTTCCAAATCACATCCTTACATCTTTCATAGACATTTATGCTGATGACACTACTATCTATGGTAGCACATCTAAGACTGTAAACGACTAAGTTCTCTCTGATTCTCTCTCCTCTGATCTTGAGCATGTATTACAATGAGGAAAGGAGTGGCTGGTTAATTTTAATGCATCTAAAACCAAGCTTCTATCTTTACATCATAAACGTTCTGATCCCCATCTGGCATCAATTAAAATGAATGGCTCTCGTCTTCAGGAGGCCTCAAGTTTTGACAAGCTTCTGGGCTTGACTTTTACATCTGATCTTAAGTGGAACACATACATTAAATCAGTTTCCAAGGCCGCTGAAAAAATGGTGGAATCCTTCCATCGATCCAGTAGATATCTCACTGCTGATGCAATTCTCTATCTATATAAGAGCCAGGTACGTCCAAAGATGGAGTACTGTTGTCACATCTGGGCAGGAGCTCCTAGAAAGGACTTATCCTGCTTTGATAGAGTTCAGAATAGATTTCGTAGCCTCGTAGGGAATGTCCTTTTCTCTTCCCTGCAACCCCTTTCTCACAGAAGAGATGTTGCGAGTTTGTCTCTGCTTTATTGTTATTTTCATGGCAAGTGCTCGGCTAAGCTCCAATCTATGGTCCTCCCTCGCCAAACTTTCACAAGAAACACCCATCTAGCAGAAATCACTATCAATAATTTCCCCCACTCTTTATCTGTACCTAAACCTAAACGTAGATTCCATGAGCAAAGCTTCTTTATTAGAACTGCACGCCTATGGAATTGTCTTCCGTTTTCCTGCTTTCCAGCTGATTACATTATGATTGTCTTCAAGTCTAACGTAAACAAGTTTTTGATGAGCCGTTCCATATAAGTTATCAAATTTACCAAATTTTCATTACTAACGATTACTCTATTGTCCAATTTCTACTCTACACTCTTTAACCCTTATCTTCGAGTGGCATCAAGGCCTTGATAAATGGTGATGCCTATGTAAAAAAAAAAAAAAAAAAAATTACGATTTCCGAAATTGCGTCTCAATAGTATCGAAATGCCACGTAATTCACCTTTTTGTAATATCATCCTGTGTTTACAGTAACAAACACAAAAAACAGGCGAACAAGCACATATCTTAATAGATATAAGTGTTTGTATAATGCTTATGTTAGTAGACATTTTTCGAATTTGTCTTCCTTTGTCATAAGAATCTATATTTTAATACGATAGCGTGTGCTTTTTTTGTGTGACACGCTTACATCTTTTTTTCTTCCGAGTGACTGTCGTTTAATTGTTATGACCTTCCATTTCCTGTAATAAATAACTTTACTAAGAATTCTTCATACGTTTTGGTTTCGGTTTCTATTTTTGCTGATGGCACTCAAGTCATCTATTTTTTAATAAATAATTCACCAAGAATTCTTCATACGTTTTGGTTTTGGCTTCGATTCAAGCTGACGCACCCAAGTTGATGCACCATATGGATATATATATATATATATATATTTTTTTTTTTTTTTTAATTACAACTTTCTGATATACTAGCAGGGGGTACCTGGCGTTGCCCAGGGGTTTCGAGGTGTGTGTGCTCAGGCGGGAGTGGGGGTGTTAATCAAAACATAAGAATAAGCGAAGTAAATATATCGAGGAAAAAAACACAAAAAAACTAACGTAAGGCAAACGAACGATGTTAAATGTAAAAATGGGAAAAACAAAAAAAGAAAATGCGAAACAGAAAAACGAACGTTAAAACTTTGTTAAAAAATCTGAAAAATAAAACCCCAAAAAATAACATGTGAAAAATGGCTTAAAATAACCCTGTTTCAATATTAAAATTTAAAAAAAAAAAAAGAAATTTCACACCACGATTTGAACCCCAAAACCTTTAGATAATGAGGCCGCGCTCTAAGCAACTGAGCTAAGACAACGTCAACGAAATTGTGCCTGTTTTTTTAATATTTAAAGTAAATCATGTTCCGACGTCATATGACGCATGCGTAGAAGCGAATTTGTCATGAGAGGATGGTTTTTGCTGACCACTCCCTGTAGAAAACTGATAATTTTAGGTGAAGAAATTAATGTTTTTGGCCAATTTTTCGATATTTGTCGGGCGAAGGTTGGAACTTTAAAATGATACCAATCTCGTGAAAATCCGTGGCCCATGTCGAAAGTTTTTGCGAGACACACAAACACACATACATACATACATACATACATACACACATTTTCGCTTTATATATATAGATAATAATCGATAGAATATTAACTTTATAATAATAGATATGAAATTTGGACCAAGATCAAAGTGTAGTATCTGTTCTTCAGATGCTGCACTTCCATTTCTTGTTCTCTTTCAGTGGAGGAACAGTCCTTCACGACTGAGACAATTTTTTTATTTTTGTACCTTTTCTCCACGTTAAAAAACGACCCTTGTGTCTAACCCTGTCCGGTGGGGAGGCATTGTAAATAGGTACAATATCATATTTAAGCATAATTTACGACCAGGCTACACCGGGCGTTCCTACTAGCTTAGATAAATACTTTTGCAGTTTTAACAAAAGAGCTACAATAATATCAGAGCGTCTCTATTTATGCTGAACATCTACAGAATGCCAACATCAATATATTGCATATGAATGAGTCCGCTATGGAATCTCCACAGGTCTTGCTAGTCTGACATGAAAAATATTACGCCATATGTCTATGTCTATGCGACAAGATGGTAGGCGCAGCATTTCAATAGTTTAATCTTTTATCTGATCGATATGGACATATATTTATGTTCGAAATTAATTCTGACATTTATTTCATCGTAGAGAAATTCCAGTAAGGGTTAAGTGTCAACCAAAGAAGTTAATCCGATGAAGTCGAGAGATTGAAGGTGGCATCTGTTTCTGCCACGAATATTAATCCTGAGTACAGAAGGATTTCAACAAATGCTCCCTCGTAAACATTGCCGTTCCTCCAAGAGAAATGGATGGAATTATTTTGCTTTCTTTTCCACTCTCACAAACAGCTGACAAGAAAATATTACGCCATGTGACTAAACGAATGCGCAAAGACAGAAGATGCAGTATTTCAATAGTTTTAATCTTTCGTTGGATCGATATGGACTTATATTTATGCATAGCAATAATATTGATATTTATGTCTTTGCAGAGAAATTCAATTATGTTCAAATGAATATTTGTGTATTTTCAACCCAAGAGTCAGAAATCAACAATGCAATAATCTTAAATTTCACTGGTCTGTGCTCTTGCCGCCTGGTGTATTAGACCCGTACTAAGAGCCCTGGGTGCATAAATATCTAGTTAAAGAGCAATCAATCTTATACATTTATACACATTTAAATATAAATAGAAAAGAAAACACGTGCCAGGACGGGTAAAATAAATTTCTACAATTATATAAAAGGAATTTGTCTGTGTTTGCAAGTTCGTTCCCTATGGATTCAAAAACGGCTGGCCCGATTTTTATGAAATTTCACACGAAAGTACTTTATGTGCCTGGCAGTATTCTAAGATAGGTTTTGTATTGTAATGTTTCAATAAATATCAATAATCGAAATAATGTAATGAAAGAAGGAACAAGTAATTTTGGCCAAAGTTAACACCTTACACAGCCTAACATCACAAAAGCATTTGAGAAGTTTTATTGTTTCACAAGCGGAAAGACTCAACATATAAAATCAACAGTAGATTCTTTGATATGACGGGTGCATTTGAAATGAATGTTTCTATTTAAATCACAATTGCACCATGATACTTGATTTTTTAATTTTAAATTTAAATTCAAGCCATTATCACAGCACAAGCAGTAAGACAAGGCATATAAAATCATTGACATGACAAAGGCGGGTTCGAAATTAATATTTCTGTTTAGAGCACAATTGAAGCATGAAACTTGAAGTTTGCATTTTAAAGTTTAATTCAAGCCGTTATATGTAAAAAATAATTCTATGAAATCTATAGTATGTTCTGTACAGTGCAATGTAGACTACAATGTATTGTAAATTTAGTCATTACGAGAAACATGTGAAGCTTCCTCTCGGCGCACCACGATGGGTCCCCAACTAGAGCAGGTAATCGATTTGATTGAAAAATGGGCGATTTCATCTATTTCGATGACAATAAAAATATGGGAGTGTGAAACGTTCGTTGATCATCATTCAATCCCGGGCAACGTCGTGTCTCCCTTCTCATTATCTGAATAAAACAGTTTTACATTAAATTTATGTCACCTTATGAAGATTGAAATCAAGATATCACACTATTAAACATTATGTCTAGAATCCTTATTCCAATTCAACTAAAATTAATTTAATTCCAGAAAATGTCTAGAACTTAAGGCTTTTCCTTAAAGGGTGTTAAGGAGACTATGAATCGAATTCAATTCAAATCTGAAATATTCGGAGGTACCTGAATTTTCACGAAGGGTTTCAATCTTCTTTCCCCCCCCCCCTTTGCATACAACCATCTTAAACTAAATATAGCTCACACTTGAACCTATTACACCTAGCATCTGTGTTTCAAAATACATAATGATCGGTTAATTCGTTTAGGAGTGAATACAGTACATGCAAATATGAGAGTCATTCCAAAAGTAAAGCCTCCTATTTTTTATCTCAAAAAGTTGAAGAGTTACGAGGACGGGAGTAGTACCATGAAAACGAACAACCTTTTGTACTCCAAAATTGACACCAGCTATAACTAACACTTTCTCGCCCTCAACTTCACACGTGCATCTTCACCGGACGCACTTTGCTTCTCTTTTTCGACTATGTGCTGTCCTTTTTCCTTTTTTTCTTTTTTTGATATCATTGGCATCTTCGATGTCATCAGCATCATTGTCATCGTTATCAATTCAATATGTATTTTACATAATTGCATATGTAGAACAGCTTTTAGTAATTGAGTCCTAACCTATCTCTGGCCGGGTTTTCATCTGTCATATTTCTCTCCATGTATAACCCTATGGGCTGCATCGCCTGTCGCCGAGAGCAGAGTTAGGCCGCACCTCAAAGGTAACCCCACTCTCAACTACTCTGCGTTACATTTTTAAAAACATAATAAAATAAAATAAAAAAAAACTAAACTTTACAAATAAAATTCAATAACTTTGTGTCTTGACCCTTCAAGTTTCCAACGGCCTTTAGTCTTCTTCATTTTCTTAATCTTCTTCAAAACTTTTCAAAAGCTTTTGCGAGCCTTTAACTCTGAAACTCCTTGCGAATTAAAAGTCTTTAAACTGGCAAAGACTTATTCATAACTCGTTGTCATGGCTTGATCATCTAGTTTTTATCTTTGTCTTCATCCTTTCTTCGTCTAGTGGTTAGGATTTTAATATCCATGCCAGACGATCGCTGGTTGCTGGAACTCATTGCTTTCCTACTCGAACCTGCAACTCGTGCATAATCCTAAGTTCATGTGGCAGTTCTGCTCTCATGATAGCTGGTCGGTAACCCTACCACAAGAATCCTTTGGCTGGTCATCTTATGCTGGACGTTGGGGAGGAGGTCCTCCTTCACAGGCAGCTGCATCGCTCTCCTCTGCTCCATCTTGTAACATCGGCCTAGGGAAGAATTCATTTCACAACCACAGGCAAACAACAAATTAATTATTCAATTAGTAACATTAATTATTCAACGTTGTTCTCAGTAAGGACATGAGCTAGGAGCCTTTATAAGCTTGGTAAATCAGACTAACTTTTGCGTTATTTTTATTTTACACAGTGATCACCACTTATCAAGGCCCGGAAGCCACTCAGGGATAAGGGTTATTGCAAGTACATTACGTTAGTGTGGAGATTTGATGAAGTGTTTACTTAAGGGGGCGGTTCATTAGGAATTTGTTAACGTTGGACTTGAAGACATCCAAGTTGTAGTCCGGTGGGAAGCAGGCAGATGGAACAGAGTTCCACAGGCGTGCAGTTCTTAGAAAGAAGCTTTGTTCATGGAATAAATGTGCAGGATTATAATGGTTTAAATTAAGGTTTTTTTTCAGCCAAGCCATCGGACGTCATGCCCGATGGGATGGCCGGGTTGTCAACGAACTTTCCTCACCAACGAATTCTCCCGAACCGACTAAAAAAAACATGTCTTTATATTACTCTATAAGTTCTAGTTTATGCCCCCTTTCTATTTGGGGCTTTGTCTTTCTTTCTCTCTCTCCGTCTCTGACTCTGTCTGTCTGCTGTCTCTCTCTCTCTCTCTCTCTCTCTCTCTCTCTCTCTCTCTCTCTCTCTGTACCGTTTACCATTACTATTGGGAGGAGTTTCCCAAAGACCATATGTATAAGGTAGGATAAGTGAATCGGTTATCATAGTTAACCCTCTTTCCAAAGTGATTTCACGGTCAATCCAATAATTAAAACCACTCGACAGTTTACCTATTTGACTTGCTTTTCTGGTGGCTCCTAAAATAAAACTCAAGTGGTCATTTCCAGATTCACAATCTTCTTCATTTTATGATCCCAACTGAGGTCCAGCTTGCGGGTGGGGGTCATTTTGATTATCAGTTAAGAAAACAGATTTATTCTTTTCATCATCATCATCATCATCATCATCATCATCATCATCATGACCATCACCATCATCATCATCATCATCATTGTTAGATTCAACAATGCGAAATCTCCTGAATTCGTGTTAAAAGGACCACCCAAGAGAACTGATAGCTTCTTGTCTCAACATTGTCCGTCCACAATCTTTGTCACATATGCAACACATTTCTTCTACTGGCCAGGTTCCACTTCCATACAAATATGACTGAAATACGTTCTTTCTTATTTGTCTACATGATTTACTATAGAACTAACATATGTTTGAATTCTGTATATAAACTAGCACACTGCCGGCGTTGTCCAGTTAAATATGATATTTTAATTGTGCAGATTTTGTATTTATTATTATTATTATAGAGCCAATTCTCTATTAATTATTATACTGTATCAATCACAGCTCTTTAGTGCGGCTATCTTGGATGCCATTAGCTAGAATTGACACCAAAACATTTAACACTCCAGCGTTATTCATTACCACCTAAGCTGACAACAGATGGATACCAAAACTTTTTTTAATTAACTTTGATGTAAAATTGTACATTTGTGCATAAAAAATACACTTTTACTCGACTACCGCCTGCCAAGTTCCATTTTTTTTTTGTTATTTTAACCCCTTAGCAGTTATTTTTACTGACTAAAGAACCAATCAAATTTGTTCCACAGGTCTAAATCCCCTACATATCAAGTTTCAAGTCTTTAGACCAAAAATTGACAAAGAAGTTTGGTAGACTGTTGTTCAGATAAACAGACAGACAGACAAGGTCAGTTATATATATATATATATATATATATATATATATATATATATATATAAAGCTGAACGTGTGTGTGTGTGTGCGTGTGTGTGTGGTCACGAATAGGCTCCTATATGGTTTACTATTTTAAAAAAACTGATTACATATAATGATAGAAGATGTATTGGGGATCAGGAATGGGTATGTTTGATCTGGCAGAACGGCGGTTCATAAAAATTTTGGGGTCTGCGTACGTGCATTGCCCCCAAAGTATGGAAATAATAAGAAAAAAAACGTTTACAAGTGTTTTTGATATAGATGTACATAAGAATACTATGGTAAGTATTTTCCAACTTAAATAGGGATGGTATAATAAAATTGTGGGGTCTGCGTTTGCGCATGGCCTCCATAGAATGGAAATAGGCACAAACTTTAATAAAGACTTTTCATATCTATCTGCGTAAGTATACTTTGATAATTATGTTTCAGTTTGAGGAAATATGGTATAATAAAATTATAGGATGTTCGTTCGCACCTGACCTCCATAGAATGGAAATATGTCACAAAGTTTAACAAGGTTTTTTTATATAGATCCACAGAATATTGTGATAAGTGTTTCAGTGTGAACAGGTATGGTATAATAAATTATGGGTTTTATCTATTTTATTTTTACTTTCATCATATTTTGCTTTGGTTTTGATACCCCCAAATTCGAAGCTATCTCTTTACAACCCTTCCTTTTCATAACCTATCATACTTTCATAAATCAGCGTCCATTTTCTGTTGGTTGTTTTTGAACCCAGTCAACTACGGGTACTTTTGCTAGTACATATATATATATATATATATATATATATATATATATATATCCCTTACTGATGTAATTGCGCCAATGAAAAAAAGAGTGCTCTTTATATGAGTGGTTACTAAAAGATTACTTTTAGCTAGTTGGCGCAATTACGCCGGACTTGGCGCAATTACCACAAAGTATGGTATATATATATATATATATATATATATATATATATATATATATATATATATATATATATATGGAGAGAGAGAGAGAGAGAGAAAGAGAGATGAAGTAACGGCATATGCACAAATACACATGCCACCTCAAAATGTCTCACATATTTTCCTCAAAAATCGGATCAAAATAGCAAAAAGACGTAATTCATAAAATAATGTCATGTGACCTACTTTCACCTACGTCCGCAGGCTAAAGTAGTCTTGCATGCCAAAAACTAATTCGTCTTGTGAGCTGATTCTTCCTTATAGAAAGACATTTAAATCGTCAAGAACGCCAGTTAAGAAAAGCTGGCAAAAATAATGGACACAAGTACACACTCATCTACCTATCTACCGGGAGAAATGGCAAAAACTAAAATGAACTTATTTACAGACAATGGTACACACATACTCTCAAACTCATTTAAGGCAAACATACATTATATATATATATATATATATATATATATATATATATATATATATATATATACTAGCATTGGTGCTCGGCGTTGCCCGGGTGTTTGGAGGTGTGTGTTGAGCAAAAAAAAAAAAAAAAGTGCTAGTAGGAAGGCAGGCTCGAACTCGTACCGTGAAGGTGGAAAAGAACGGGGGGGGACATGACGTCTTTGCTGTTACGACTACCGCCAAACCGGAAGTGGCGTACGTTTAACTTAAGGCTAGACAATCGAAAAGAGGGGATGACTTTCGAAAATATCGGCGAAAAAAGGGACCCCTCCCTGTAGAAAAGTGCTCAGATGAAGGTGAAGAAATTAATGTTTTTAGCCAATTTTTCGGTTAAAATGCGCAAGAATATCGCAGAAAAATATAAATGTCCTATATAATACTCTACTTGTTCCTTTATTGTTTAGTGCGTATTTCACGCTTTAAAAAGGATGAAACTGCTTTTTAAAAGGCCCAAATTCACGAAATGCCAATCTCTACACCCTAAAACAAAAATATAAGAGTTATCTCTCTTTGATGTAGCTTTGTTTTTGAATATCATTACAATAATATGTGATCATCGTTGGTATTGTGTCACGAATGATATCATAATAATTTCGACGTGCAACAGCTGTTCTCCACCAAAGAACAAAGTCAGCATAATGTTACGTAAAAAAGGAACATTCGAAATAAACAGCATAACTTTTTTTTTCCGGTCATCTGAAGATTCTTCTTTTTTACATGCACTCTTTATTCATTTTCTTCCACACCTTTCGATTTTTCTTACAAGTCATATCATTAGTATTTCTCTTCTTGTGCTTGTTTGATAGATTTTCACGCCGACGGCTAAACCAGTTTGATTTTGATTAAAACTTCCTTTCTGAAATTCTTGACCAATTAGTTAGCTTAGTCTTACTACCTAGCTGTTTTAACCCCTTGATGTGAGATTTTTGAGACAATTTTGAGTGACAACTGACTCGAAAATAGTTCAATAGTTTTAATATATTAATGGGGCCGTAAATGGATGGTAACATTTAACGTTAAGCTGCTCTCTTTTAACAATTACAAGAAGCTTCTTCAACCACCGATATCCATGACAAATAACACCCTACCTGAAAATTATTCTTTCAAACTCCTCGGTTTAACATTCACAGGCAATATGAACTGAAACGAATACATTGAGAACATTGCAAAGGCTGCTGCAAATTAGGTGGGTTCCTTCGAGGCTACGAAGTCTATTTTGAACTCTATCAAGGCAGGACAAGTCTTTTCTAGCAGCTCCTGCCCAGATGTGGCAACAGTATTCCATCCTTGGACGTACCTGGCTCTTATATAGATAGAGAACTGCATCAGCAGTGAGATATCTACCGGATCGATAGAAAGATCCCACCATTTTTCCAGCGGCCTTGGCAACAGATTTGATGTACGTGTTCCATTTAAGATCAGGAGTAATGGTCAAGCCCAGAAGCTTGTCAAAACTTGAAGCCTCCTGAAGACCAGAGCTATTCATTTCAATTGATGCCAGATGTGGATCAGAATGTTGATGATGTAAAGAGAGAAGCTTAGTTTTAGATGCATTAAAAGTAACCAGCCATTCCTTTCCCCATTGTACTACGTGCTCAAGATCAGAGGAGAGAGAATCGGAGAGAACTTGGTCGTTTACTATCTTGTGACTGTTTTACAAATATTTTAATGGAATGTGCTCTGATGAACTCGTTGCACTTGTGCCCCTTCGACGTACATATCACCAGCGAACCTGCTCAACAACAAAATCACACAGTTGAGGTCCCTAAATGCCAGAAAGCTTTCTATTCTAACAGCTTTTTCCCTCGAACAGCTAGATTTTGGAATTCCCTTCCTGCTACCTGATTCCCTGACTGTATTGATATGAAGAAGTTTAAATGTAACGTCTACCAAGATCTTGTTAATCTTTCCTAGGTATGGTCCTAGAATAGAAGCTCTTTACATCCAAGTGATGATATGCATTGTTAGGGGTGAACGTAAGTAAAACAAAAAAAATCTAAGCTAACAGCATTCATATCGTTGTTATTTACCAACTACCATACACAGATGAAGTATAGCACAAGATTATTTTTAATGTGATGAAGACAACATGTGTTGATGATTTGGGATGATTTACAAAGATTCTTCGATCTCTTGAGCATTCCTTCCAGTTGGGAGGTACCAGAGGAGATGAGACTGATAACAAAAACAAATATGAAATTGGTTGTAACTTTTATCTTACAAAACAATGAAGAATTCTTTTAAAAATTTACCATTCTTTTTTGTCTTTTAACATCTCCATTTTTTTTTATCTTCCGTAGAATATCTTTCAACCCAGATTCCTCCTGCACCTCCACCAACAGCGTAAGTACAAACATTTCGTTTACTTTAAATCAGTTCTCATATCAGAAAGAAAATGGCTACATGTATAAAAGACACTGACATAAAACTTCAATTTTATATATAACTAGCACGTCGCCCGAAGTTGCCCGGTCATAAAATACACTTATGTATATTTTAATTTATACACCCAATAATTGGCATGGCTTAATCACATTGAGACACCGGTTCCTGCTGGATCACCGAAGTTAAGCAACATTGAACCTAGTCAGTACTAAATGGGTGACCATTTGAGACTTCCAGGTGCTGTATGTGCTCTCCGCTTATTTCAGCATTGTTTTCAGTCGTCCTGAACTTCTTGCCACTGGACTCAAACAGTGTTGATTCAGGAGAGGAGTGGTCGGGGATTGTGCCACCTTTACCTCACAATTACACGTGCAACTGCCCCTACAGGGGGTATTCTTTGTCTTTCGAGAATGGACAGAAGCATTGGAATTGATACAGATTTCATATTTATCATTAGATACCCTATTCTCTGCTGATTATTATTAGTGTTGGGACAATTAATCGGGAATCGAAAACATCAGTATCGGAATCAGTATCAGAATCAGAAAAATTTGAACCTTGAAAATTTCCAATGCTAAAACCGATTCCTTAAATTATCTTTTTTATTTCATTTTATGCTTAAGAAACATCTTCCACTGCTTGCAGTAATAATAAAATAATAAATATTTATTGATTTAAACTTCCAGCAAGACTAAAATGTCTAGACCAACCATGCACGAGTGTGTTTTTACGTGTGAGAAAATATAGGGACATTTAAGATGTGTTTTCTCGGTAATCGGGAAAAAATAACAATTTTATGGTAAAATATTTGGAGATTTATAAAGAATCAGAATCAGTAATTGTATTGGAATCTGGAAAAATATTGGAATCGTCCCATCACTAATTATTATATTGTACCCAATATATAGTAGTGATTTAAAAGTAACAAAAATGATTTAGGTATCATCAGCTAGAATCGAAACCAAAACATCTAACTCTCCAGCATTATTCATTACCATCTGAGCTTATTCCACACTCTACATACACATCAAAACTTTAAAAAAATTAACGTAGTTAAACTTATAAATGCGTATTTCTGCATGCGTAGAAGATACACATTTTTTCAACTTGAGATTTTTTTGTAAATGGCAACATAACGATTTCTATAATAGCCAAACAAAATCCAGGCATTTACACAAATTGCCTCTTTATTTATACATAAATAAAATGTAAAACAATTGGACAAGCATTTATCTCTATCACGAAAAATAAATGGTGCAGAATATATAGACTTGTATTCACATTATCTTTATTATTAAGTCAAGGTCATTAGAAGGGCTATGACAACAGCATATTCTTTATATTGTCATGACTCTCGAGTATATATCCGACATAGACACAGTTAATCAACCGATAAACACATCACTCTATATAAAAGCATATGAGATGTCAATAGATACACACTCAACAGTCAAAGCAATGAAAAGAATATGCTGTTGTCATAGGCCTAGTCATTAGTTACCCGACGAGGGTATTAAGACCATATGCTAAGGTTCTGATCCTCTTCTGTCCAAGGGTTTCAAGTAGCACGAAACGTTTAGCTTATGATTTACTTTTTCCTTTGACGTTAATGCCTGATATGAAGACATATATATATATATATATATATATATATATATATATATAAGATCACCGAAGTTAAGCAATGTTAAGCTTGACTAATGTTAAATGGGTGACTATTTGAGAAGACCAAATGCAATGTAACAAAAGTTGTTCAAATAACTACAAGAAACCTTCTCTATCACCAATAGCAATGGCCAATGACTCTCTATCTGAACGTACACCCTTTAAACTCCTCGGCCTAACGCTCTCAGGAAACATGAGTTGGAACAATTACATTGAGAGCATTGCCAGGACCACTGCGAAGAAGGTAGATTCTCTCTACCGTGCTAGAAAGCTACTAACGCCCAAAAGTATCCTGTACCTCTATAAGGCCACCATTCGCCCATGTATGGAGTATTGTTGTCATATTTGGGCAGGTGCATCACTAGACAAGGTTCAAAAGAGCGTCGCCAACCTGATAGGTCCTGACCTGTCATCCAAGCTTCAGCCTCTGTCCTATCGACGAAATGTAGCATCCCTCTGCCTATTCTACAAGTACTTTAATGGTGAATGTTCCAATGATCTGCAAGCATTTATACCCCCTGGACGTAAAAACCCCGACAAACCCGACAAGCATCAAAATCCCACCCCTTCACAGTTGAGACCACTAGATGTAAGAGAGTCTTTTACTCCAGTAGTTTCTTCCCCAGAACCGCTAGACTTTGGAATTCCCTTCCAAGTTC